>NC_061114.1:86883295-86891705 GCF_002878395.1 Capsicum annuum | reverse complement strand
AGATTCTCTCGTTCCTTGAGTTGGTTTAGTCGATCAGTATTCTTAGCCTATAAGGGAATATTCGAGGGTGACTCTTTCTACGGGGGATATATTGTAAGACCAAGCGAAATTCTCTCATAGTGTGAGCCTTGGAATGTGTTTAGTAAAGTGTTAATGCGACCCTAAAAGGTTAAGAAGTGTCTTCCCGAGCGATAAGTATTTTGACCCGTAGAGAATTTCCCTAATATTAGATATGCATGTCTATTGTAATAATTCGGCTAATGAGTAGGTTCAGTCATGTATTCCATGCACCTGATATATATGTCTAGTATGAGAACTCAGAGTTTAAGTGGTTCAAATTACATAGTCATGTTTCATATTCTCCCGTTCTTTGAGTCAGTTTAGTCGATCAATATTCTTATCCTATTAAGTGACATTAAAGGACGAATGTTTTCAAGGGGGAGCTATTGTAAGACCATGAAAAATTCACTCATAGTCTGAGCCTTAGAGTATGTTTAATAAAGAGTGACTCCGCCCATAAAAGGTTGAGAAGTGTCTGCCCAAGCGAGAAGTATTTTGAACCACATAGAATTCCCCTAATATAAGATATCCATGTTTATTATTAGAATTGATCTTATATGCAGCTTCAATCGTTTATTCCATGCATCTTATAAGCATGTCCAGTATGAGAACTCAGAGTATCAGTAGTTCCAATTGCATAGGCATATTTCAGATGCTCCCGTTCCTTAAGTAAGTCCAGTCGATCAATATTCTTAGCCTATCAAGCGACATTCGAGGATGGATGTTTCCAAGGAGGAGACATTGTAAGACCCCACAAAATTCTCTCATAGTTTTAGTCTTAGAATGTGTTCAGTAAAATGTTAATCCGTCCGAAAATGATTGAGAAGTGTTTTTTCAAGCGAGAAGGATTTTGAACCACATAGAATATTCCTAATATCAGATATGCATGTCTATTATAAGAATTCATCTTATAAGTATCTTCAATCGTGTAGACCATGCATCTGATTTGCATGTATAGTATGTAAACTTAGAGTATAAGTGGTTCCAAATGCAGAGTTATGTTTTAGAGGCTCCCGTTCCTAGAGTATATTCAGACGATTTGTATTCTTAGCCTATCAAGAAGCATTCGAGGAGGAATTATTAAAATGGGGATATACTGTAAAACTATGAAAAATTCACTCATAGTCTGATCCTTAGAGTGTGTTCAGTAGAGTGTTAATCCTCCCCTAAAATGTTGAGAAGTGTCTTCCCAAGCGAGAAGTATGTTAAATCGTATCGTATTTTCCTAATATCAGATATGCATGTCAATTATGCGAATTCATCTTTTGAGCATCTTCAATCATGTATTCAATGCATCTTATATGCATGTCCAGTATCAGAACTCAAAAATCAGTGTTTCTAATTGCATAGTCATGTTTCATATGCTACTATTCCTTCAGTAAGTTTAGGCGATTAGTATTCTTAGCCTATCAAGTGACATTCGTGGATGAAACTTTCTAAGGGGGAGACATTGTAAGACCCTACAAAATTCTCTCATAGTCTGAGCCTTAGAATATGTTCAGTAATGTGTTAATCCGACCCTAAAAGGTTGAGAAGTGTCTTCCCAAGCGATACGTATTTTGAACCATATAAAATTTCCCTAATATTAGATATGCAGGTCCATTGTAAGAATTCAGCTTATGAGTTGGTTTAGTCATGTATTCCATGCACCCGATATGTATGTCCAGTATGAGAACTTGGAGTATCAGTGGTTCCCATTGTATCGACATGTTTCAGATGTGCACGTTCCTTGAGTCAGTTTAGTCGATTAGTATTCTTAGCCTATCAAGCGACATTCAAGGACGAATGTTTTCAAGGGGGAGATATTGTAAGACCATGCAAAATTCACTCGTAGTCTGAGCCTTAGAGTGTGTTTAGTAAAGAGTTACACCACCACTAAAAGGTTGATAAGTGTCTTCCCAAGAGAGAAGTATTTTGAACCGCATAAAATTTCCCTAATATAAGATATGCATGTTTATTATTAGAATTCATCTTATAAGTAGCTTCAATCGTGTATTCCATGCATCTTATAAGCATGTACGGTATGAGAACTCAGAGTATTAGTAGTTCCAATTGCATAGTCATATTTTTTATGCGCCCGTTCCTTAATTAAGTTCAGTCGATCAGTATTCTTAGCCTATCAAGCGACATTCGAGGATGAATGTTTCCAAGGGGGAGACATTGTAAGACCCCAAAAAATTCTCACATATTCTGGGCCTTAGAATGTGTTTAGTAAAGTGTCAATCCATCCCAAAATAGTTGAGAAGTGGTTTCCCAAGCGAGAAAGATTTTGAACCATATAGAATTTTCCTAATATCAGATATGCATGTCTATTATGAGAATTAATCTTATAAGTATCTTCAATCATGTTTTCCATGCATCTGTTATGCGTGTCTAGTATGCGAACTCAGAGTGTAAGTGGTTCCTAATGCATAGTCATGTTTTAGATGCTCCCGTTCCCTGAGTAAGTTCAGCATATTAGTATTCTTAGCCTATCAAGCAACAATCGAGGAGGAATGTTTAAAAGGGGGATAGACTATAAAACCATGAAAAATTCACTCGTAGTCTGATCCTTAGAATATGTTCAGTAATGTGTTAATCCGCCCCTAAAATGTTGAGAAGAGTCTTCCCAAGTGAGAAATATGTTAAATCGTATAGAATTTCCCTAATATTATATATGCATGTCAATTATTCGAATTCATCATATAAGCATCTTCCAATGTTTATTCCATGCATCTTATATGCATGTCAAGTATAAGAACTCCAAAATCAGTGTTTCCAATTACATAGTGATGTTTCAGATGCTACCATTCCTTTATTAAGTTTATTCGATTAGTATTCTTATCCTATCAAATGGCATACGTGGATGAAACTTTCTAAGGGGGAGACATTGTAAGACCCTACAAAATTCTCTCGTAGTCTAAGCCTTAGAATGTGTTAAGTAAAGTGTTAATCCGATACTAAAAGGTTAAAAAGTGTCTTCCCAAGTGAGAAGTATTTTGAACCATATAGAATTTCCGTAATATAAGATATGCGTGTCTATTGTAAGAAATTGGCTTATAAGTAGCTTCAGTAATGTATTCCATACACCGGATATGTATGTCCAGTATGAGAACTCGGAGTATCAGTGGTTCCAATTACATTGTCATGTTTCAGATGCTCCCGTTCCTTGAGTCTGTTTAGACGATCAGTATTCTTAGCCTATCATGCGAAATTCAAGGACGAATGTTTTCAAGGGGGAGATATTGCAAGACCACGCAAAATTCTCTCATAGTCTGAACCATAGAGTGTGTTCAGTAAGGTGTTAATCTGGGCCTAAAAGCTCAAGAAATGTTTTCCTAGGCAAGAAGCATTTTGAACCATATAGAATTACCCTAATATAAGATATGCATGTTTATTATGAGAAGTCAGCTTATGAGTAGCTTCAGTCTTCTATTCCATGCATTTGATATGCATGTCAAGTATCAGAACTTAGAGTATCAAGGGTTCCAATTGCATAGTCTTGTTTCAGATGCTCCCATTCCTTAAGTAAGTTAATTTGATCAGTATTCTTAGCCTATCGAGTGACATTCGAGGACAAATGTTTCTAAGGGGGAGGCATTGTATGACCAAACAAAATTATCACATATCTTGTGCCTTGGAATGTGTTCATTAAAGTGTTAATATGACCGTAAAAGGTAGAGAATTGTCTTTGCATGTGAAAAGCATTTTGAAACATGTACAATTTCCCTAGTATCAGATATGCATATTTATTAAGAGAATTCAGCTTCTGAGTTGATTTAGTCATGTATTCCATGCATCTGATTGACATGTCCCGTTACTTGAGAAAGTTTAGTCGATCTGTATTCTTAGCCTGTCAAACAACATTCGAACATGAATGTTTCCAAGGGAGAGAAATTGTTAGACCTCACAAAATTCTCTCATAGTCTGAGCCTTAGAGTGTGTTCAGTAAAGTATTAATCTGACCCTAAAAGGTTAAGAAGTGTCTTCCCAAGTGAGAAGTATTTTTAATCGTATAGAATTTCATTAATAGCAGATATGCATGTCTATTATGAAAATTGAGCTTGTGAGTAGCTTCAGTCATGTATTCCATTCTTTTGATATGTATGTCCAAAATGAGAACTCAGATTATCTGCGTTTCTAATTGAACAGTCCCGTTTTAGATTATCCCGTTCTTTGTGTAAGTTTTGTCGATCAGTATTCTCAACCTGTAAAGAAATATTTGAGGACGAATGTATCCAAGGGCGACAAATTGTTAGACCCCATAAAATTCTTTCATAGTCTGAGCCTTAGAGTGTGTTTAGTAAAGTATTAATTTGGCCCTAAAAGGTTGGGAAGTATCTTCCGAAGCGAGAAGTATTTTGAACTGTATCGAATTTCCCTAATATAAAATATTCATATCTATTATCAGAATTCATCTTATGATTATCTTCAATCGTGTTTTCCATGCATCTGATACATGTCTAGTATGAAAACTCAGAGTATCAATGGTTACAATTGCATAGTGATGTTTCATATTTTCCCATTCCTTGAGTAAGTTCAGTTGATCAGTATTCCTAGCCTATCAAGTGACATTCGAGGATGAATGTTTCCAAGGGGGAAACATTATAAGACCTCGCAAAATTTTCTCATAGTATGAGCTATGAAGTTTGTTCAGTAAAGTGTTAATCCATCCCTAAAAGGTTGAGAAGTATCTTCCCAAGTGAGAAGTATTTTGAACCATATAGAACTTCCCGAATATCAAAAATGCATGTCTATTATGAAAATTCAACTTATGAGTAGCTTCATTCATGTATTCCATGCATCTGATACATATCTAGTATGAGAACTCAGAGTATCAGTGTTTACAACTGCATAGTCATGTTTCAGATGCTCATATTCCTTGCATAAGTTTGTTCGATCAGGATTTTTATCATTTGAGTGTGTTCAGTAAACTTTTAATCCGACCCTAAAAAGTTGAGAAGTGCCTTCCCAAGAGAGAAGTATTTTGAACCATATATAATTTCCTTAATATGAGATATGCATGTCTATTATGATAATACAACTTATGAGTAGCTTCAGTGGTGTATTCCATGCATCTGATATATATGTCCAGTATGAGAACTCAGAGTATCAGCGGTTCCAAATTCACTGTCATATTTTAGATGTTACCGTTCCTTGAGTTAGTTCAGTTAATTAGTATTCTTAGCCTCTCAAGCGACATTCGAGGATGAATGCTTTCAAGGGGGAGATATTGTAAGACCAAGCAAAATTCGCTCATAGTCTGAGCCTTAAAGTGTGTTCAGTAAAGTGTTAATTTGACCCTACAAGGTTAAGAAGTGTCTTCCCAAGCGAGAAATATTTTGAACCATCTATAATTTCCCTAATATCAATAAAGCATGTCTATTATGAGAATTCAACTTATGAGTAGCTTCAGTCATGTATTCCATGCTTTTGATAGGCATATTCAGTATGGGAACTCAAAGTATTAGTTGTTCAAATTGCATAGTCTTATTTGAGATACTCCCATTCTTTGCGTAAGTTCAGTTGATCAATATTCTTAGCCTATCCAGCAACATTCAAGCATGGATGTTTCCAAGTTATTAGACCCCAAAAATTCTCTCATAGTCCGAGCCTTGGAGTGTGTTCAGTAAAGTATTAATCTGGCCCTAAAAGGTTAAGAAGTGTCATCCCAAGCGAGAAGTGTTTTGAATTGTATAGAATTTCCTTAATAGCAGATATACATGGCTATTATGAGAATTCAGCTTATGAGTAGCTTTATTAGTGTATTCCATTCTTCTGATATGCATGTCCAGAATGAGAAGTCAGAGTATCTGTGGTTCCAATTGCATAGTCACGTGGCAGATGCTCCCGGTCCTTGAGTAAGTTCAGTCACTAAGTATTCTTGGCCTATGAAGAAACATTAATGGATGAATGTTTCCAAGGGTGAGAAATTGTTAGACCCGACAAAATCTATCTTAGTTTGAGCTTTAGAATTTGTTCAGTAAAGTATTAATATGGCCCAAAAAGGTTAAGAGGTGTATTCCAGAGCAACAAGTATTTTTAAAATAATAGAATTTCCTTAATATCAGAGAAGCATGTCTATTAAGAGAATTCAGCTTATGAGAAGCTTTAGTCATGTATTCCATGGTTTTGATAGGGATGTCCAGTATGAGAACTCAGAGTGTCAGTGGTTCCAATTACGTAGACTAGTTTCAGATGCTCTGATTGCTTGTGTATGTTTAGTCGATCAGTACTCTAAGCATATCAAGCAACATTCGAGCATGAGTGTTTCCAAGGGAGAGAAATTGTTAGACCACATAAAATTCTCTCATTGTCTGAGCCTTGGAGTGTGTTCAGTAAAGTATTAATCTGGCCCTAAAAGGTTAAGAAGTGTCTTCCCAATCTAGAAGTATTTTGAACCGTATAGAATTTCCCTAATATTAGATAAGCCTGTCTATTATGATGTTTCAGATTATGAGTAGCTTCAGTCGTCTATTCCATGCTTTTGATATGCATGTCAAGAATGAGGACTCAGAGTATTAGTGGTTCCAATTGCATTTTCATGTTTCAGATGCTCCCGTTCCTTGAGTAAATTCAGTCGATCATTATTCTTAGCCAGTCAACCAAAATTCGAGCATGAATGTTTCCAAGGGAGAGAAATTGTTAAACCCCACAAAAGTCTCTCATAGTCTGAGCCTTGGAGTGTGTTCAGTAAAGTATTAATCTGACCCTAAAAGGTTAAGAAGTGTCTTCCCAAGCGAGATGTATTCTGAACCGTATAGAATTTTCTTAATAGCAGATATGTATGTCTATTATGAAAATTCAGCTTATGAGTAGCTTCAGTCATATATTCCATGCTTTTGATATGCAAGTCAAGTATGAGAACTTAACGTATCAGTGGTTCCAATTTCATAGTCTTCTTTTAGATACTCCCATTCCTTGTGTAAATTCATTCGATCAGTATTCTTAGCCTATCAAGCAACATGAGAACTTGAATGTTTCCAAGGGAGAGAAATTGTTAGACCACACAAAATTCTCTCATCGTCTGAGCCTTGAAGTGTGCTCAGTATATTATTAAACTAGCCCTAAAAGGTTAAGATGCTTTTTCCCAAGCAAGAAGTATGTTGAACCATATAGAATATACCTAATATAAGATAAGCATGTCTATTATGAGATTCTGCTTATGAGTATTTTCATTCGTGTATTCCATGATTTTGAGATCCATGTCCAGAATGAGAACTGAGAGTATCTATGGATCCAATTGCATAGTAATGTTTCAGATGCTCCCGTTACTTAAGTAAGTTCAGTCAATCAGCATTCATAGCCTATCAAAAAACATACGAGGGCGAATGTTTCCTAGGCCAAAAAATTATTAGACCTCACAAAATTCTCTCATAGTCTAAAGCTTAGAGTGTGTTCAGTAAAGTATTAATCTTGCCTTAAAAGGTTGAGGAGTGTCTTCCCAGGATAGAAGTATTTTGAACCCTACAGAATTTCCCTAATATATGATATGCATATCTATTTCGAGAATTAAGCATATGAGTAGCCTCAGTCGTGTATTCCATGCATCTGATACATGTCCAGTATGAGAACCCAGAATATAAATGGTTATAATTGCATAGCCATGTTTTAGATGCTCCCGTTCCTTGAGTAAGTTCAGCCGACTAGTATTCTTAGCCTATCAAGCGACATTTAAGGATGAATGTTTCCAAGGGGGGAAATATTGTAAAACTCCGCAAAATTATCTCATAGTCTGAACCTTAAAGTTTTTTCAGTAGAGTGTTAATCGAGCCCTAAAAGGTTGAGACCTGTCTTCCCAAGCGAGAAGTATTTTGAACTGTACCGAACATCCCTAATATGAGATATGCATATCTATTATGGAAATTCAGCGTATGAGAAGCTCCATTGGTGTATTCCATGCATCTGATATATATTCAGTATGAGAACTCGAAGTATCTATGTTTACAATCGCATAGTTATGTTTCAGATGCTACCGTTCCTTGAGTATGTTCGGTTGATCAGTATTCTTAGCCTATCAAGCAACATTCGAGGATGATAGTTTCCAAGGGGGAAATATTATAAGAACACGCAAAATTCTCTCATAGTCTGTCCATTGAAGTTTCTTCAGTAAAGTGTTAATCAGGCACTAAAATTTTGAGAAGTGGCTTCCCAAAAGAGAGGTATTTTTAACCATATAGAATTTCCATAATATCAGATATGCATGTCTATTATGAGAATTCATCTTAGAAGTAGCATCATTTGTGTGTTCCATGCATTCAATATATGTCCAATATAATAACTCAGAGTATCAATGGTAAAAATTGTAGGGTCATGTTTCGAATGCTCCCATTTGTTGAGTAAGTTCAGTCGATCAAAATTTTTAGCCTAT
>NC_061114.1:86873786-86880295 GCF_002878395.1 Capsicum annuum | reverse complement strand
GTATTCCGTGCATCTGATATATGTCCAATATGAGAACTCAGAGTATCAGTGTTTACAATTGCATAGTCATGTTTCAGATGCTCCTGTTCCTTGCATAAATTCGGTCGATCAGGATTCTTATCCTTTGAGTGTGTTCAGTAAACTTTTAATCCTACCCTAAAACATTGAGAAGTGCCATCCCAAGCGAGAAGTATTTTCAACCATATAGAATTTCCTTATTTTGAGATATGCATGTTTATTATGAGAATTCAGCTTATGAGTAGCTTTAGTCGTGTATTCCATGCATCTGATATATATGGCTAGTGTAAGAACTCAGAGAATCAGCGGTTCCGATTGCATAGTCATGTTTCAAATGCTACCATTCCTTGAGTTAGTTCAGTTAAATAGTATTCTTAGCCTGTCAAGCGACATTTGAGGATGAATGCTTCCAATTGGGAGATATTATAAGACCACGCAAAATTCTCTCATAGTCTGAGCCTTAAAGTGTGTTGAGTAAAGTATTAATCCGACCCTAAAAGGTTGAGAAGTGTCATCCCAAGCGAGAAATATTTTGAACCGTATATAATTTCCCTAATATCACACAAGCATGTCTACTATGAGAATTTAGCTAATGAGTAGCTTCAGTCATGTATTCCATGCTTTTGATATGTATGTCCAGTATGAGAACTCAGAGTATCAGGGGTTCCAATTACATAGTCTTGTTTCAGATGCTCCCATTCCTTGTGTAAGTGCAGTCGATCAATATTCTTGGCCTATCCAGCAACATTCAAGCATGACTGTTTCTAAGGGTGAGAAATTATTAGACCCCACAAAATTCTCTCGTAGTCTGAGCCTTGGAGTGTGTTCAGTAAAGTATTAATCTGGCCCTAAAAGGTTAAGAAGTGTCATCCCAAGCGAGAAGTGTTTTCAACTGTATAAAATTTCCTTAATAGCAGATATACATGTCTATTATGAGAATTCAGCTTATGAGTAGCTTCAGTAGTGTATTCCATGCTTCTGATATGCATGTCCAGAATGAGAAGTCAGAGTATCTATGGTTCCAATTGCATAGTCACGTTGCAGATGCTCCCATTCCTTGAGTAAGTTCAGTTAATAAGTATTCTTGCCCTATCAAGAAATATTCGTGGATGAATGTTTCCAAGGGCGAGAGATTGTTAGATCCAACAAAATTCTCTCTTAGTTTGAGCCTTATAGGTTGTTCAGTAAATTATTAATCTAGCCCTGAAAGGTTAAGAAGTGTATTCCAGAGAGACAAGTATTTTAAAAATAATAGAATTTCCCTAATATTAGATAAGCGTTTCTATTAAGGGAATTCAACTTATGAGTAGCTTTAGTCATGTATTCCATGCTTTTGATATGGATGTCCAGTATGAGAACTCAGAGTGTTAGTGATTCCAATTACATAGTCTTGTTTCAGATGCTCTGATTGCTTATGTAAGTTCAGTCGATCAGTATACATAGCCTGTCAAGCAACATTCGAGCATGAATGTTTCAAGGGAGGGAAATTGTTAGACCCCACGAAATTCGGTCCTAGTCTGAGCCTTGGAGTGTGTTTAGAAAAGTATTAATCTGGCCCTAAAAGGTTAAGAAGTGTCTTCCCAAGTGAGAAGTATTTTGAACCATATAGAATTTCCCTAATATTAGATAAGCATGTCTATTATGATGATTCAGCTTATGAGTAGCTTCAATCGTCTATTCGATGCTTTTGATATGCATGTCCAGAATGAGGACTTAGAGTATCTGTGGTTCTAATTGCATAGCCATATTTTAGATGCTCCCGTTCCTTGTGTAAGTTCAGTCGATCAGTATTCATAGCCTGTCAAACAACATTCGAGCATGAATGTTTCCAAGGGAGAGAAATTGTTAAACCCCACAAAATTCTCTCATAGTCTGAGCCTTAGAGTGTGTTCAGTAAAGTATTAATCTGACCCTAATAAATTAACATGTCTCTTCCCAAGCGAGAAGTATTCTGAAACGTATAGAATTTCCTTAATGCCATATATGCATGTCTATTATGAAAATTCAGCTTATGAGTAGCTTCAGTCATGCATTCCATGCTTTTGAAATTCAAGTTAAGTATGAGAAGTTAGAGTATCAGTGGTTCCAATTTCGTAGACTTTTTTCAGAGACTCCCATTCCTTGTGTAGGTTCATTCGATCAGTATTCTTAGCCTATCAAGCAACATGTGAACTGGAATGTTTCAATGGGAGAGAAATTGTTAGACCACACAAAATTCTCCCATAGTCTGAACCTTGGAGTGTGTTTATTAAATTATTAATCTAGCCCTAAAAGATTAAGATGCTTTTTCCCAAGCAAGAAGTATTTTGAACCGTATAGATTAAACATAATATAAGATAAGCATGTCTATTATGAGAATTCACCTTATGAGTAGCTTCAGTCATGTATTCTATGATTTTGAGATATATGTCCAGAATAAGAACTCAGAGTATCTATGGTTCCAATTGCATAGTAATGTTTCAGATGCTCCCGTTCCCTAAGTAAGTTCAGTCGATCAGCATTCTTATCCTATAAAGAAATATTCGAGGGCGAATATTTCCAATGCCAAGAAATTGTTAGACGCCACAAAATTCTCTCATAGTCTGAAGCTTAGAGTGTGTTCAGTAAAGTATTAATCTGGTCTTAAAAGGCTGAGAAGTGTCTTCCTAAGCGAGAAGTATTTTGAACCCTATAGAATTTCCCTAACATAAGATATGCATATCTATTTTGAGAATTCACCTAATGACTAGCTTCAGTCGTGTCTTCCATGCATCTGATACATGTCCAGTATGAGATCCCAGAATATAAGTGGTTTTAATTGCATAGTCATGTTTCAGATGCTCCCTTTCCTTGAGTAAGTTCAGTGGACCAGTATTCTTAGCCTATCAAGTGACATATGAGGAAGAATGTTTCCAAGGGGGAAATATTGTAAGAACCCACCAAATTATCTCATAGTCTGAGCCTTGACGTTTTTTCAGTAGAGTGTTAATCAAGCCCTAAAAGGTTGAGAAGTATCTTTCAAATCGAGAAGTATTTTGAACTGTACAGAACATCCCTAATATTAGACATGCATGTCTATTATGGAAATTCAGCATATGAGTAGCTCCATTCGTGTATTCCATGCATCTGATATATGTCCAGTATGAGAACTCGAAGTATCTATGTTTACAATCGTATAGTTATGTTGCAGATGCTACAGTTCCTTGAGTATGTCCGGTCGATCAATATTCTTAGCATATCAAGCAACATTCGAGGATGAATGGTTCCAAGGGGGAAATATTATAAGACCCTTCATTAAAGTGTTAATCCGTCCCTAAAATGTTGAGAAGTGTCTGCCCAAAAGAGAGGTATTTTCAACCGTATAGAATTTCCCTAATATCAGATATGCATGTCTTTTATGAGAAATCATCTTAGAATTAGCATCATTCGTGTATTCCCTAATATCAGATATGCATGTCTATTATTAGAATTCATCTTAGAAGTAGCATCATTCGTGTATTCCATGCATCCGATACATGTCCAATATAATAACTCAAAGTATCAATGGTAACAATTGTATAGTAATGGTTCGAATGCTCCCGTTTGCTGAGTAAGTTTAGTCGATCAAAATTTTTAGCCTATCAAGCGACATTCGAGGATGAATTTTTCCAAGGGGGAAATATTGTAAGACCATGCAAAATTCATTCATAGTATGTGCATTGAAGTTTGTTTTGTAAAGTGTTAATCCAGACCTAAAAGGTTTAGAAGTGTTTTCCCAAACGAGATGTATTTTGAATCATATAGAATTTCCCGAATATCATATATACATTTCTATTATAAGAATTCATCTTATGAGTAGCTTTAGTCGTGTGTTCCATGCATCTTATATGCATGTCCAGTATGAGAACTCAGAGTATCAATGGTTACAATTGCATAATTATGTTTCAGATGCTTCCATTCGTTGAGTAAGTTCAGTAGATCAGTTTTCTTAGCCTATCAAGCCATATTCGTTGATGAATGCTTCCAAGAGGGAGATATTGTAAGACCATGCAACATTCACTCATAGTCTGAGCCATATAGTATGTTCTGTAAAGTGTTAACCTAGCCCTAAAAGGTTTTCAAGCATCTTCCCAAGAGAGAAGTATTTTGAACTGTATAGAATTTCACTAATATCAGATATGCATGCCCATTATGATAATTTAGCTTATGAGTAGCTTCAGTCATGTATTCCACATATCTGATATTCATGTCCAGTAAGACATCTCATAGTATCAGCGGTTCCAATTGCATAGTTATGTTTCAGATGCTCCAGTTCCTTGAGTTAGTTAAGTTGAATAGTATTCTTAGCCTATCAAGCGACATTTTAGGATGAATTCTTCCAAGGGGGAGATATTGTAAGACCATGCAAAATTCTCTCATAGTCTGAGCCTTAGAGTGTGTTCAGTAAAGTTTTAATCTGACCCTAAAATATTGAGAAGTGTCTTCCCAAGTGAGAAGTATTTTGAACTGCATATCGTCTTCCTAATATCAGATAAGCATGTCTGTTATGAGAATTCAACTTATGAGCAGCTTCAGTCATGTATTCCATGCTTTTGATATGCATGTCCAGTATAAGAACTCAGAGTATCAGTGGTTCCAATTGCATAGTCTTGTTTCAGATTCTCCCATTCCTTGTGTAAGTTTAGTCGATAAGTATTCTTAGCCTATCAAGCATCATTCGAGCATGAATGTTTCCAAGGGAATGAAATTGTTACACTCCACAAAATTCTTTCATAGTCTGCGACTTGGAGTGTGTTCAGTAAAGTATTAATCTGTACCATAAAGGTTAGTAATTGTCTTCCCAAGCAAGAAGTATTTTGAACCAAATTGAATTTCCTTAATAGCAGATATGCATGTCTATTATGAGAATTAATCTTATGAGTAGCTTCAGTCGTGTATTCCATTCATTTGATTCATGTCTAGTATGACAACTCAAAGTGTTAGTGGTTACAATTGCATAGTCATATTTCAAAAGCTTCCATTCCTTGAGTAAGTTCAGTCAATCAATATTCTTGGCGTATCAAGTGACATTCGATACGAATGTTTACAAGGGGGACATATAGTAAGACCCCACAAAATTATCTCATAGCGTGAGCCTTAAAGTATGTCCAGTAATTTTTTAATCCAGCCCTAAAATGTTGAGAAGTGTTTTACCAAGCGGGAAGTATTTTGAACCATATAGAATTTCCCTACTATGAGATAAGAATGTCTATTATGAGAATTCAGCTTATGAGTAGATTCAGTCATGTATTCCATGCTTTTGATACGCATGTCCATTATGAGATCTCTGAGTATCAGTGGTTACAAATACATAGTCATGTTTCTGATGCTCCCGTTCCTTGAGTATATTCAGTCTCAGTCGATCAGAATTCTTAGCCTATCAAACAACATACAAGGTAGAATGTTTCCAGGGGGGAGACATTTTAAGACCCCATTAAATTCTCTCATAGTTTGAGCCTTAAAGTGTGGTCAGTAAAGTATTAATCTGGCCATAAAAGATTGAGAAGTATCTTCCCATGCTAAAAGTATTTTGAACCGTATAGAATTTCCCTAATATTAGATAAGCATGTCTATTATGATGATTCAGCTTATGAGTAGCTTCAATCGTCCATTCCATGCTTTTGATATTCATATCCAGAATGAGGACTCAGAGTATCTATGTTTCCAATTACATAGCCATATTTCAGATGCTCCCGTTCCTTGAGTATTTTCAGTCGATCAGTATTCGTAGCCTGTCAAACAACATTCGAGTATAAATGTTTCCAAGGGAGAGAAATTGTTAAACCCCATTTTTCAGATACTTCCATTCCTTGTGTAAGTTCATTCGATCAGTATTCTTAGTCTATCAACCAACATCAAAACTAGAATGTTTCAAAGGGAGAGAAATTGTTAGACCACACAAAATACTCCTATAGTCTGAGCCTTGGAGTGTGTTTAGTAAATTATTAATCTAGCCCTAAAAGGTTAAGATGCTTTTTCGCAAGCAAGAAGTATTTTGAGCCGTATAGAATATACTTAATATAAGATAAGCATGTCTATTATAAGAATTTAGCTTATGAGTGGCTTCAGTCATGTATTCCATGATTTTGAGATCTATGTCCAGAATGAGAACTCAAAGTATCTATGGTTCCAATTGCATAGTAATATTTCAGATGCTCCCGTTCCTTAAGTAAGTTCAATCGATCAGGATTCTTACCCTATAAAGAAATATTCGAGGGCGAATGTTTCCAATGCCAAGAAATTGTTAGACCCCATAAAATTCCCACATAGTCTGAAGCTTCGAGTGTTTTCAGTAAAGTATTAATCTGGCCTTAAAAGGTTGAGAAGTGTCTTCCCAAGCGAGAAGTATTTTGAACCCTATAGAATTTCCCTAATATAAGATATGCATATCTATTTTGAGAATTCATCTTATGACAAGCTTCAGTCGTGTATTCCATGCATCTGATACATGTCCAGTATGAGATCCCAGAATAAAAGTGGTTATAATTGCATTG
>NC_061114.1:86182790-86196526 GCF_002878395.1 Capsicum annuum | reverse complement strand
CTATTGTACATGAGCAATGATACCCTTCTCAGAATGGGGTACAACTGATGACATTTCCTGCTCTGCCTCCTAGGATGAATCCAGGGACCTCTCTTAACATTGGGGATCCTGAGCAGTAACCTGTGGAGAAGACTCAGAATCTATCTCCTCATCATCATCATCATTATCAGGTAGGAGAGTGTGTAGGGGTGACATCTGTACTAACTTCATCCTTGGTCGGGATACAACTGTTTGAGCAACCTAGGGCGTCTGCACTCTAGTAACTATATGTGTTACCCCTACTATAGTGTCTCTATGTCACTGCCTCAATACTCCTCCACTAAACAACTAGGCTCAGGATACTCTGCCCGTCTCCTTGAGTTATTGGGATTCTTTTTCCTCACAGTTTTAGGTACTATATGTACCTGAAAAACCAATTGTTAGTTTCCAACAAAAGTGAGGGATAGCAAAAGTTGAAGAAAAACTCAAAATTCAAAAAGTTTGAATTTTTCCTTAATTTTCAAACCCCTTTAACCTATTTGAAATCCTTACAAGTTCAATGTACACAAATTTGTAAAGAATAATGATTTTCAAATCAAACTCAACATGTTAACTTATGGTATTACCCTACTCCTTTAAGTTCAACTTCCGATTAGGGCCTAACCTAAGATTTAATTCAAAACAAGGCCCTAAATTATGATTTTAGGCTACTTCAAGGATCCTTCGTACAAGAGTGATAGAATCTATATATTTTGCATGAGAATACACATATCAACTTGTTAAAACAACAAATAAATCAATACATAACTCTTTGGAGCCAAGAAAGTTACCTCTTTTACGATGAACCAAAAGTGGAAAATGAAGAACTCAAATAAACCAAAGTTAGAACTTTGTTTTAGTGTAGTGGGACAAGTTGGTATATCAAACAAGTGTTAATTTAGCCTTTATTAAGTGTGGAGTTAGTTTATTTTTTTAGAGGAAAGTTTGAATTCAAAGAGAATAGTAAAGTTTTAAGGATTTAAATGAGTTAGAATGATGTTAAGGATGTTTGAAATAGGTGGGGCCTATTTTAGGTCATATATAAGTGTTGGTGGTCCCGAAGTTTTAATTAAAATTGGGCCCATTGACCTAGCCACAACAGCCATTTGCGCCTGCCACTCGCGGCTAGGCATGGGGCACAAGTGCTACTTGCGGCCAGCAGGTCCAGGGCGCAAGTGCAGGGCCAAAATTTTGGCTCACTTTACTTCAATCTGGACTTGGAATTTTGATATTTTTCCAGCTACCTATAGTCCCATAGCCTAGTTTTTAAGTCCCAAAAGTATGATCAGATACCAAAGCCCACAACTTTTGATTTTTCATCCTCAAAATTTCAACTTTTCAGTTTATTACTCAACTTATCGTATGGGACTTATGACCATGATGGGTTAATCATACAAGCCCCTTACCTGGAAATCAATGAATGTAGAAATTCTTATCATGTTCTGGGTAAGTCCAAGAGCTTACAACCTACAAAAAGGAAAAACAATAAAAATGTAAACACTAAAAATAATAGGTTGCCTCCCACCCAATTCTTGATTTAATGTTATGGCATGACGTGGCTGTGTTATTTACTCGAACTTCACTAACATGCTCATGTGTTGTGTAACGATCTGAAATTGCCTCCCGGGATGTCACACGGTGCTTAAGGATACAAGTAGCCCCAATCTAACCCTTTGAGCCTGCTTCTACTAATAATACTTATTTCAAGATAAAATAATTCAAACACTAGCAAAGTCATATTATATGAAGGGAAATATAGAGAAAATACTTGGTCCAAACGACCACAATACTGGAATTCTCTACATAATCACAATCTGACAACTTGTCTGACAAAGCCTCTACTAATCCATGAACTAGAGAGTTATTGGGACAGGTTCCCAACTGTCTCAAAATGAACTGAAAGTAATAACATAGTCTCTCAAATGCTGAAATGTCTGAAGATAGCTCCTCGAACCATGAGGACTCACCACTATAGAAATGTAGGCAAAGGTACTCTAAAGTCACTGACGAGGCTGGGATTGAGCACCTGAACCTACATTATAAGACAATATAGCACATAGATGTATATGTGGATCAGAACTTGGGAATGTACTGAGTATGTCGAGGTGCATGCATTTATATAAAACAACATCAATACTCTTTAATTAATTAATGCATACAATAAGTAATGACTCAAATGGCTTGAATAAGTATAAAATGTAAAGCTCATAAATCATGTAGAATGGAGCATGTAACACAAATCTCGTGAGTCATCATAGTTTAACTTTGATATCAGGAATCTTCTCTTATTCTCATTACCCATAGGATAAAGGAAACTTTAAACAATACTTTCAACTCATTCATATGTCTCATGGAGAGTAAAACTTCTTTAATGCTCAAGAACTCATAACTCTTTTGAACTCAAGTACTTAGAATTCGGATTCATAAAACTTTGAAACATACTTGAAGGCATTTAATTCACTTTAGGAAAACATCATGTTTCAAGCTTTAGGGAAATCATTCCATCTCAGGGGAAAGTTACTCTAGTTTAGGGAAATAACTTATCTCAAATCTTTAGAGAAAATACTTATATCAAGGAAAAATACTTTAGCCTTAGGGAGGTTCTCTTAACCAACATAAACCATGAGAGCTACATGGAGTCCAATATTTTGTCCTCCTAAGGAAGAGACCCCACATTGGCGAGAAGTGTCATACTCTTGCCAGGGAGTATAACCTCAATTCAGTGATCACTTATCTCAGCCTCAGGCCTAATATCTCGGCCTTAGGTCCAAAATCTCAAACCTATGGTGGCACGTAGTTTTGGGGTAAGAAATCGTAGTAACTTACCCAACTTGGTGCTAAATACTACTCCCTTTAGTTTATATCGCTCATCTCATGGAAATCGACTTTAAAATAATCTCATGGTTCATCAAGAACCCAACAATCAAATCTGTAATCTCATGTAGTGAAGTGGATTTCAAAACTGCATGACCATTAGGTTAAAACATTTCTCAATAATATCAAAATACTCAAATCATGGGTTCTTATAGCACAACAGTTCATGAAATTGCAAATCTGAAGTAGGGCTCAATAACCCATAATTCAATCTCAAGTTAAAACTCATCAAAAGCATAATAGATAACATATAGATTCATAACTAATGTAGAAATCTGGAAATTTCAGCAGTTTGTCTCAAAATCTCAACATACTCATATACTTCAATATCTCAAATATTTCAACTATTAATTTCTCAAGGATTAAAATCATAGGGTATAGGACTAGCTGTAATTTCTTAAGAAAACATGTGAAAATCATGCCATTAGACTCTTAATTCATGGAAAACATCAAAATATTGTAATAAATAATAATGGGTAAAAAAATCCTAATCCAAATTCATGTAAAATCTCATAGATTGCAGAAAATCATAGTTTAAATAAGCCTTTGAGCACAAGGATAAAAGAATTACCCTTGTTCAAAACCCTACATACCTTAGATTATGAAATTGGATGAACAAACTTTCTCTAAACTCTTCTTCTCACTCTTGAGAGAGGGATTTTGCAACCCTTGAACTTAGAGAGCTCAAGTCTCAATTCAATTTGTAGAATCTATGGTGAGTTCTTGGATTTCTTGGAGAAGGGTTTTAGATTTAATCTTGAGGGAGAAACCCTAGCTCTCTTGTGTTTTGGATGATGAATAAAGCCATTTGCTTCGCTTGGAATATATCTGGTTGATAAAAGAGTGGAAAGACCAAAAAGCCCCTATTTAAAATAAGTTTAAAATACTGAACGGGGGTTGTGACGGTTGAAGCGATGGTCTGTCGTAAATATAACGGTCCGTCGGATAATCCATTGCACGTTGGACAAAAACTAAACACACTACCTTGATGCGAAGGTCACAGCGATGGTCCATCGGATCATCCATCGCATGTTGTCCAGGATGAGGCCACACTGCCTGAGCGCGAAGGTCCCCCAGCGACGGTCCATCGCATCTTTGATGGTCCTTCATTTTGGCCATTGCACTTAGGCCAGAAAAGGGAGTTACTACCTTGGTTGTGATAGGTCAAGTGACGGTCCATCACATACTCGACGGTCCATCGGATTATCCGTCGCACTCAGGTAGTTCTAACAACTCTCATTAAAATGGCCATAACTTCTCACCCCGATATCAAATTTACACGAAATTGGTATCGTTGGAAAGATAATTAAATTCTCTACATGACAAAAAGTTTAAATTTAAGAAAATTTAATATAGTTTAAAAACCAATTACTTGGGAAGTCACTTCTTAATCTTTTAGGGATGGAATTACACTTTACTTGACACGCTCTAAGGCTCAGACTATGAGGGAACTTTGCGGGGTCTTACATTTTTTCTCCCATGTAGTTCTTGATTTAACATCGCAGCATAATACAGGTATCTTGATTACTAAGAATTAATCAAGGTACCCATAGGAGTATCCTATAGGGTCATCAATATAATCAATCACCAACACCACCCTCATATCGGTCGGTTGCTTCACTGATTTTAGGATGTTGAATATGGAATCCTCATCGTTGACTCTAATTTCAACTCTTCGATCTCCATGTCAACTATCGCTCTATCTGTGGCCATAAACGGTCTACCTAATATAATAAATATCTCGATGTCAACCTCACAGTCCAGAATGACGAAGTCAGCCAGAAAGATAAACTTATCCACTCTCACGATCACATCAAATGATATTTCCATAGGTTTTTTCATTGTACGGTCAACCATCAATAATTGCATTAAAGTCAATTCCGGAGGGTTCAAACCCAATTCCTTGAATACGGCCAGCAATAAATTTAAATGGCACCTAAGTCATATAAGGCTATGGTGAATTGGGATGGCCTAATAGTGCATGGTATAATAAATGCTCCTAGATCACCCTTTTTCTACACCAAAGACCTAGTCATGACTGGACTGTAGTGGTGTACACCATTAATATCTTTAATTATCGCTCCTTTCTTTTTTATGACCAATTCCTTCATGAACCTGGCGTATGCAGGCATCTGCTTCAATGCCTCGATAAGTGGTATGTTCAAGCTTAATTCTTTCAGTATTTTAATAAATTACTTGATCTTACCTTCCTCTTTCTTCTACTTCAATCTCTGAGGAAAAGGTGGGGATGGTCTCAGAATTTGTCTAATTTCTGGATCAATGACCAAACCCTTACCTTTATCATCAATTGATTTACCCTTATTACCTATAACCTTTTTGGACTCAACAATATATGTCTCATCATCAGTAGATTTTGTAGTAGGTAGAGGGGGATCCAAAGTGGTTATACCACATCTTATAGAAATAGCAAGTAAATTACCATGGTTTTTTGAACTTGGCACCGTGTTTCTCGAAAGGGTACCTGGCTACCTCTGGTTTAGAGTTGCTAACATCTGCCTAAACTAGTGCTTCAACTGCTTGATAGTAGTGGCATATGACTCGACTTTTTGGGTCAATTCTAAAATATCAACCGTAATCTCTATAAGGCTGATCTCTTGATTTTCTTGACACTTTACAACTTAGCCAACATACCTTATATTCAGGATTTTGTATCTCATCTATAGGGTGGAATGTACTTATCTCCCTTCTCTCTGTAGTGATTCTTCTTTCTTCAATCACCATATCCCTCTCCACAATGGTCTCCGTATCTATCATAGTAGTTTTGACCTTGGTTCCCTTACCCTTAGGGTCAAAAACTCGCCAACTAATGATCCAAATAATTTGTTTTCTTTTCTAACTTTGACTCATAAGATTTGAAAGTTGAACCCTGTGCTGCTACTATATTTACTTTCTCAGAAGTTCCTGCTGCAAGGTTCTTTGCTAGTACCCCTAGATCAGTTCTTAGCAACGCAATCTCTTATGCTATTGAATCATAAGCTAGTTACAGGAGGCACCAATAGCATATGATCCAGATCCATTCTCATCCTCTTGAGTTTTCCACCCTCAGTTAGTGAGTGAGATATGATCTACCATCTCTGAAGCTGCCTCCTAGCGTAGTCTTAAAAAATCTCCTCAAAAGATGGTGTCTGTTATGGCTCTAAAGCCGATGGTCAAGGCTTGGTAGAATATCTCCAATAAGGTTGTCCCTGACAAATGATGGTTGGGCACCATACTTAGCTTCTTCTTGAACCATAGCCTCGTATATAGATTCCAACTGCAGCTACCTAAAATTATAAATCTCATCCTTAAGCTATAACATCCTGGATAAAGGAAAGAACCTGTTCAAAAATTGCATGCATAACTCATTCCATGTAGTGATAAAGACTTTTGGATGTTTCCCTAACCATAAATATATTTCTCTTGTAAGTGAGAAAGGGAACAACCTCAGTCTAAGTGCTTACAGATTCATCCCTAGATTTTTATACGAACTGTAGATCCTGATGAAAATGGCAAGGTGCATATTTCCATCATCTATAGGTAGCCTGCAAATACACCCTTCATATTTAAGAGCTAGATCATTGCGCTCGTTATGTCAAACTTGATGCCTGGGAGTAAAACAGGAGGAATAATGACCCTAGTCTCTGCCGGCTAAACGGATCCCTAATCC
Organism: Capsicum annuum; assembly: GCF_002878395.1. Lineage (NCBI taxonomy): Eukaryota > Viridiplantae > Streptophyta > Magnoliopsida > Solanales > Solanaceae > Capsicum > Capsicum annuum. Next base: position 86,189,967 of record NC_061114.1, on the reverse strand, counting down.
TCTTCATTATCTATATATGGCTTCATACACTTATATGTTGCAATCACTTGAACATGGACACCTCTAGCTCTGTTTTAATTCCCACCGAGTCCTGCTCATCGGTCTACGACCTATCTCTACTAACTAGCTCTGCCTCGCGAGCTACCCACTGAGTTTCTTCTATTATGATCCTTTCATTCTAAGCTTGAGCTAAAATTTGACTGGTCTGATGATCAACAATATCATGTACTCCTTCGGAGGGAGGAGGAGGTACAACATCACGAACCCCTTTAGGAAGATCATCTTGTTTTTACTCTGATATCCTACCAAGTATTTGTAGGATCCTTTATGGATTTGGATTCAGTAGGATAAAGGGATTTTCTCTACTCCGTGTGCTACACATACACCGGCATATCCCCAACTAAGAACAAAAATAAAAAAAAAACCCAAAAACTATGACAAGTTCAATTCAAAAATCAAACGCCAAAATTTGGTGACGTCCAAGCTGCACCTCCCCTCAGAAAATGATATAGTATCTTCCAAATATAGTAACATAACAAAGGTTGGGGTCAAATCCCAAGAAAATACATAGATTCACGGCTCCCAGTTGCTATAATCAACGGATAGAACTAGAAAACTAAATGGGGGAGGTGTTGAGTATCAATATGGAACTAGTAGAGAATATCAACTTTGATTGTAATTAGTCGTAAGTTAACACTAAGATTATGTTCTCCCTAGATTATCAACTCTGTAGGCTTATTGTGCATTGTTGAAATTATTGAACCAACCTGATATCTTGCTTTTAGAATCAACAAGTTATGTACCTTGTACAGTTTTTTAGACGAGTTGAAGGATCACTCTTTACCTTTTGAGTCTTAGGATGTCACCTTACTAACCCTTATATTGATCCCAGTTAGCTATTACCTTTTGGGTCTCTATTTATTATATGAAACCTAACCATCTTACTAAGATAAAACATAGAAGCATAGATCAATATTTAAACTCCTAATTACTGTTGTCTTTAACTTTTCCTAGTCACTTCTAATCTTTTGGAGTAAGTTACAATAATCTAGCATGGATCTTAATGTGTGCACGCATTAAGAAAACTGTTATAATAAAGAAAAGAAATATATTCATGGGTATCAGTTCAAAACAACAATATCACTTCCCCTACTTCGTCAATCTATCATGATTTCTACAACCCTAGCGATGGATTTCTAGATGCCCATGCTTGTGAGGAAATCAACAATATTTATAATAAAAGGCATATATTAAATCACAATAATAAGAAGTAGAAAACGCCACAATCGTAACTGAATTAATGAAACAAAGTCAATAAAAAAGAATCCCATGATCAAAATCAGATCTTGAAATCAAAATATATATGAGTATCAAAAGTGCATAACTCCTACTAAAAATACATAAAGGATATTTATATTACAAGAGAAAACCCTAAAACCAAAGCCCAAATGAAATAGGAGAAAACAGAATTGGTGGCCACTTATGGTATTTACTTGTGCCCTAACCCTGGGCGCGGGTAGCACTTGCTGCCTGCAGAGTAGGTGCAATTGCAGGGCACAAGTGCAAGGACCTAAAAACATTGCAGGTCTTCTACCGGGATTTTGGACTTCTGGCACTTGCTTTGCCCACTTGTGGTCCACACATCCTACTTGCGGTCTGAATGTTGACTTAGTGCCAGGAGACATCTTTTTACATTTTCTTCAATTCTTGAACATTCTTTGATCACGATCAAGCTAGAAAGTGTCTCAAACATCCATAATTGCTTCAATAAGTAGCCAAAAATATGTTTTATGCTATTTGTCATGAACATAGCATCCAAAACATGATTTCTTGCAAAATATACCCAAAACACATCATATCTAACAAAACAACCTTAGAAACTTTCATATTTTCCTCGGTTTAAGCATTGAAAGTGCTATATATCTATAGCACACTAGGCCCTTCCTTTGATTTTCCTAGGTTTATGGCTAATACATATTTGGACCTTTTCATCTTGGGGAACTGAACCCATATAGACTGTGGGTTCCCTTAGGATGAATAGAGCTACACATTTAAGGTTAATGATTTTGAAACTCTCATACTCATGACCCTTACCCTATCCCGGCATCTTATATATGTATTTATGAATGTGTACATATGGTTTTGATTGATTTTTGACTTGGTATTATGTTAACACTTTTTCTGAGTTATATGTCTGTGTTTATCCCACTGACCATCCTAGGACGCTACATTATTTCATGATGTAGGGTTCAAACATACTTTTTTTTACTCCTATTTTATAATAGGTGGATTAGCATATTCGTTGATTTGTTGTGAAATGGTAAGCCTCCATCCTTGGGAAGTCCTTATTATTTCATTTTTCTTTCTTTATTGACTCAGTAATTATGGATTTTTTTGTAATAGTCGAGGAATATCCTGACTTAGATGTTATTTTAGTGTCTAGAGGCTATTATGAATAGATGTGGGATATTTGGTTACTATTGTTAACTCTTAGTCTTCTTTGAGTTATTTTACTCATCTTCTTATTACTGGTTATTTGGTTTCCAAATTATTATTATTATATCTCATAAGGTTAGGTGGTGGGGGTGGTCTATGGTCTATGGTGGGATTAAGATGCCCATAATGGCCAGCCCCTAGATTGGATCATGAAAAACTTGGTATTAGAGCACCGTTTGGAGTCATTTGGTTTCCATAAAAGTCATGTCAAGTAGAGTCCTTTATGTTGGAGTGTAGCATACCATACTTATAAGAAGGAGGTTACAAGGCATTTTTGAATGTTTTCCTTTCTTGTGTTCTATTTTGGGCTATAGAGTCTAGTGTTATGAAACTTATCAAACTCATGGCATCCTCTCATTTTAGATCATGCCTCTTCAAAAATCTGGAGTTTGTAAGAACTCTATTGGAAACTCTATCCTAACTAAGGATAATGTAGAGGGGACTCTCCCTATGTATGGAGTGCAAATCCGATCTAAGGTCCCTTCTCCTAATTATCCCACTAAACGTGGAGTTTTACCTATTCCCACTAGTCCTCCTCAGGTTTCTCATGTAGGTGAAACTTATGTATAGTCATCTTAGGGAGATATCTCTAATACGGAGTTCTGCCAGTTAATTAATTTGCTTACTTAGTTGGCGATATCTCAGTCTCACCAGTCATATAATGTTGGTTTTGTTTCTCCTTCATCTGAGGTCATTCGGGTTGGCCGATTCATGAGGTTAAATCCCTTAATATTTATAGGCTCTAAGGTTAATAAGGATCCTCAAGGGTTTATGGATGAGATGGCGAAGATTTTTAGAGTGATGCATGCTACTAATTTTAAAGGTGTAAAGTTTATTGTAAATCAACTGAAAGATATAGCTTATCAGCAGTATGAAGAGTGGGAGAAGTTGAGGGGTGACAATATAGAGTCGACATTATAAGATGAGTTTTTGGGTAGCTTTCTTGATCATTTCTTTCCTTAGGAGTTAAGGAAAGCTAAGGCTGGGGAGTTTTTAAATCTGAAATAAGAAAAGATAAGTGTGAACGAATATGCCTTGAAATTTCATCAACTATCTTGCTATGCTCTAGAGTTGGTGTCTAGCTAGAGATCTGAGATGAGAAAGTTTGCTTCTGGGTTGTCCCATGACTTGGTATTGAAGTTTAAGGCTGCAATGTTGAACAATGATATGGATATCTCCAGCTTGTGGTTTATATGAAGTAGGTAGAGGATGAATAGAAGAAATAGAAAGAGATTGGGGAAGAGGCAGAATAAGAAGTTTAGATATATAGAGTAGGGTAGGGGTCAGCAGAGTAATAGGAAAGGTGGTAGGCATTGGACTAAGAAGAAGAGTTGGGGAAATTCTTATTCATCTTCTAGTTCTCCCTATCCTAATACTTTGGGTGATCGTCGTTTTCAAGCTAGCAGTGGTTCTAAGTTACAAGGGGCCTAATGTCAAGCTAGTAGAAATCAGTTAGCCCCACCTTATTCTCCTTGTTGTTTTTATGGGAAACTTCATAATGGTTATAGTCAATAGAAGAGGAATCGGTGTTATAATTATGGTCAGCTTGGTCACATGTAATGGGACTGTCCTTCAACCAAGGTTTCCACTGGAGCTAATAAATTTTTGGTTGCCACATCTTTAGCTACTGCGCTAAGGGCTCTACTTTGGGTATCGACACTTGCTGGAATCATCTCTATGCACTTGCAACTCACCAAAAATCTGAGGTGTCTCCTGATATTGCTATTAGTATGTTACAACTCTTTTCCTGTGATATGTATTGCCTGCTTAATCTGGATTATACCCTTTCTTATGTTACCCCTTATGTGGCTATGCATTTTGGTTTTGGTCCTGAAAGTATTTCTGACCCCTTTTATATATCCACCCTGGTGTGTGATTCTATTATGGCTGGAAAGATCTATAGGGTTTGTGTGGTGTCTATCTTTCATAGGGAGACATTGGTAGATTTGATAGAGTTTGATATGGTGGATTTCGATATTAGCTTGGGGATGCATTGGCTCTATTCATGCTATGCTTTTCTTGATTGTAGGACCCAAAAGGTAAATTTTTACTTTCCTAAGAATCTGATATTAGAATAGGAGGAAAGTTCTTTAGTGCCCAAAGGGAGGTTTATTTCCTATCTTAGAGCTCATAAGTTGATTTCCAAAGGGTGCCTATATCATCTAGTTTGGGTTAAGGATTTTAATTCTGAAAGTCCTTCCTTGAAATCTATCTCTATGGTTAGTGAATTTTCTAAAGTGTTTTCTGATGATCTTCTTGGAATCCCTCTTGATAGGGAAATAGATTTTAGGATTGATCTTCTACCGGATACTCATTCTATTTTCATTCTTCCTTATAGGATGGCTCCATCTAAATTAAAGGAGCATAAGGAGCAATTAAAAGATCTTTTTAATAAGGTCTTTATTCAGCCTAGTCTTTTTCCTTGGGGTAATCCTGTGCTTTTCATATGAAAGAAGGATGGTTCTCTTAGAATGTTAATAGACTATTGTCAGCTGAATACAATGATAATGAAGAATAAGTATAATCTTTCTAGGATTGATGATCTTTTCGATCAGCTTCAGGTGCTAGATGTTTTTCTAAGACTGATCTTCGTTTTAGTTATCATCAATTAAAAATTAGGGAGGTTGATATTCCCAAGACTGCTTTCCAAACCCGATATGATCCCTATGATTTTTGGTTATGTCATTCGAGTTGACTAATGCTCCAGCTACTTTTATGGATCTTATGAATTAGGTTTTAAGATAGTTTCTGGACTTGTTTGTGATAGTCTTCATTGATCATATCTTGGTGTATTCTAAGAGGTGGGGATCATGCCAATCACCTCTAAATTATGTTGTAGACCCTTAAGGATCAGAAGTTGTATGCTAAATTTTCTAAGTATGAATTTTGGCTAAATATTGTGGCCTTTCTTAGGCATTTTGTTTCTAGTGAGGGAATCAAGATGGATCCATGGAAGGTGGAGGCGATTAATAAATGGCCAAGACCCATGACTCCGACCAATATTAAGGCTTCTTGGGTTTGGCTGGGTTAGGGGTGGCAAACAGGCGGATTGAATTGGATTTGAACAGGTTAAATATGGATCGAGCAAAAATGGTTTGGATTGCAATCCGCCCATATAAATGTGGGTAAATATGGATTGGGTAAACATGATTTCAACCTACTTTGACTCCTACGTCAAAAACTTAAAACTTTAACTCATATCAACTTGATTTTTTTCCATTTCTTTTTTTTTAGTTTTTTCTTTTTAGCTTTTTTTTTTGTCTCTCTTTTATATGTAGCCTCTAATTTTTTTTTATTTTTTTTATTTTTTTGTCATTTCTTTTTTTTGTCTCTCTCTTCTATCTCTACACTCTATCTTTTGTTTCTCTTTCTTTTTTCTTTTTTATCCTCGTCCTATTTAGTCTCCTTTTTTTCTATTTTTTATTTACTTCTTTCTCATTTTTTTGTTTTTTGGTTGTATTTTATGTTTTATATTTTTTTTATTTTCGAAGAACATGGTTAAGTCGAGTACAAATTATGGATGATGACTAAAATATCATAACAACTCAGTATATTTATTTTCACCATCATCTTTTTTCTTTTTCCTTTTCTCCTTTTTCATTATTTTTCTTTTAGATTATTTTTGTATTTTTTTTCCTTCAGTTCGTTCTTTACGTTTTTTTCTCTCTTCTATCTCTAACTTCTACCTCTCTTTCTACTTTTTTGGTTTTTTTTCTATTTTTGGTTTCCTTCTTTTTTAATGATAACTAAAATACCATAAGCGCATATTGATTTATATTCGCCCAACATTTATAATTCGAGGGCTATTTGGATCCTCAGCCATATATATTTTAGTCTCAAAAAATATAATTAATTCATATACTTTTTTTTGGTTTTTCATCTGGTGTTCGGTGCCTACATTGGAGCCTCAACTAATTCGGATCGGGCGTTGCAGGGACCATTAAGGTAGCAGCGCTCTCAACAGAGTTTTCTCAATAACTAGGGTCATAACCTCGACCTCTGGTTAAGGGTGGAGCAGCTCCATCTACTGCACCACAACCCATGTTGATTTTAATTCATATACGTATTTGTATATAAGTACAAATGATAAATTGTACATATTGACAACTAAACTATTCAAATATAAATAATAAATTTATTTGAAATATATAGTATGATACAAATAAATTTAAAGTAAAAAAATATAAAATTCAATAACAAAAAAAATGAGGAAAAGAATATGAAAAAATAAGAAAAATGACGAACAAAGAATGAAAAAGGGGGAAACAGAAATACAAAAAAAAAATGCAAAGAAATAAAATTGAAAAAGAAAAAAATCATGAAAAAGAAGAAAGAAAAAAAGTGTAAGAAACGAGTAAAAAATAAGTGGAAAAGGTGAAAAAGAAAAAAAAAGTAAATTAAAGGAAAAAAAAAGAAAAAAATAGTAAATTAAAAGAAAAAGAAAGAAAATAAAGACAGAGAAATAAAAGATAGAAAAAAAATAATAATAAAGGAGTGAGACTATGGATTATATTTAATTGAGAAGAGATGTTATGAATTATATAGGCTAAATGGGATAATTAGAAGTTTATATTTATTAACCCATATAGGTCTCAAGCGAATACGAATGATGAAATAAGAATGAGAAAGGGGAAAGCGAAAAAAAAATACAAAGAAAAAAGAAATAAAAATAAAAAAAATA
>NC_061114.1:86146647-86182690 GCF_002878395.1 Capsicum annuum | reverse complement strand
AGAGAAATAAAAGATAGAAAAAAAATAATAATAAAGGAGTGAGACTATGGATTATATTTAATTGAGAAGAGATGTTATGAATTATATAGGCTAAATGGGATAATTAGAAGTTTATATTTATTAACCCATATAGGTCTCAAGCGAATACGAATGATGAAATAAGAATGAGAAAGGGGAAAGCGAAAAAAAATACAAAGAAAAAAGAAATAAAAATTAAAAAAATAAAAAAATGAAAAACGAGAAAGAAAAAAAGAAATTATAAGGAATGAGTAAAAAAATAAAAAAATGAAAAAGAAAAAAAGTAAATTAAAGGAAAAAATAAAGAAAAAAATAAGAAGAAAAGAAACTAGAAAAGAAAAAAATACTGAAACTTCAAGTATAGGTGGGTGATCTCTGTGTTTAAATGGGTACTCATATTTTACCCATTTTGTTCATATTTGTATGAACTTTTAAAATGAGTTGAAGTCCATATTTACCCATTTGAAATATGAGTGATCCAATTCACTAAATATGGGTTAAATGGACTTTTTTCACAAATATGGGCTAAAATTGCCACCCCTAGGCTGGGTATTATAGGAGGCTTGTGGAGAGTTTCTCTTCTATTATTGCTCTCTTGGGTTTGGTTGGGTATTATAGAAGGTTTGTGGAGAGTTTCTCTTCTATTATTGCTCTGTTAACAAGGTTGGCTTAAAAAAATATTATTGCTCTGTTAACAAGGTTGGCTTAAAAAATGTTATGTTTTTATGGTCCGATTCTTGTGAGTGTAGTTTTGATAAGTTGAAGGATGGGTTGACTTATGCACCGGTTTTGACCCTACCCAAGGGTACTGTTGGTTTTGTTGTGTTTTATAATTCATCTCAAGTGGGACTGGGTTGTGTCTTAATGCAGCATGATAAAGTTGTGGCCAATGCTTCTAGGAAACTTAAGATTCATGAGAGAAACTATCTAACTCATGATTTAGAGTTGACAGTAATGGTTTTCTCATTGAAAATTTGGCGTCATTACCTGTATGGGGTACATGTATACATCTATTCTAACCATAAGATCTTGTAGTATGTGTTTACTCAGAAGGAGTTAAATCTCAGGCAGAGGCGGTGGCTCGAATTGCCAAAGGATTAAGCTATGTGCTTGCACTACCATTTAGGTAAAGTTGATGTTATTGCTGATACTCATACTGGGTTATCTATGGGGAGATTATCACACGTTGATGATGAGAACAGAGGATTGGTGAATGATATTCACAGGTTGACAAACTTGGTAGTTAGTCTGTTGGACTCTAAGAATGGAGGAGTCACTGTTCAAGAAGTGGTTAAATCATCTCTTGGTGTGAGGTAAAGAAAAGGCAGGATTTGGATCCTATGATAACGCTCAACTTACACGTCAATTTAAGTGCAAGGCAATCATCATTAATATTTTTACCCAACTTTGGAATCGGGATCGAATCCACAAGGAACAATGTGAGTGGCAATCAAATTAATTCGGATTAATAGAAACAAGTTAAATTCAAACCAATAGTACAAAAATATAAAAATGGGGGAGATAGCTGTCTACACTAACATTTCTTTTTGGGTTTTTCTAGTATAAATTTGGGGTTACAAATAGTTAGAGTTTTAACAATTATGCATGAATCTTGAGATTATGCATTACTAAGGGAGTGACAGGTGGATGCTAATAGCAAACTTTATTATTAGTAGATCAAGTGTGGGTAGGTTTGGTTATAGGTTTTGATGTTAGTCTTTCAGAAAAACACCAAACTTTCACACATTGATTCTTTCGAATACCTAACGAGTGAGTTCAACAATTGGTAACCACAACCTCAATCTAGGCATCCCTATTTCTACGATAATACCCATGGTATAGTTAACTTCACAATCACCTTTATGTCTAAGATAGTGAAAATTTAACAAACTACACACATAATTGTCTATCATTGCTTTGACCTCCACATCCCTCTTTCATGGATGATGTGGGTTCCTAGGTTCACCCAAAACTCTTTTTTGAAGATAGCCTTAAGCTTTCTAGAGTATGGAGCTTTCACTCATACAACCCCTGTGGGTATTTGGGGCTTTCACCCACAAATCCCATCCAAGTTAGCATAGTAATGATAAAACCCATAAACATGAACTACCAAATAAAAGCTAATAATGACAAACCATACACACTATTAACACCTATTCACACATAACCTCAAGAGGGATATCTAGCTACACATAAGATAAATAAGTAAAGATATACCCATAATCTCCATTGAAATGATTTATTGATGCTTAAGTGAATGTTACTTTAAACTTTGAACTACCATAAATCAACAATGGAAGTGAGCTATTCCTCCTCTTAGAAGGTCTCCAATGTATTCTTTACCCAAAATTTATATAATATTTTCTTCTTCAAGTATGGAGACTATGAACTCAAAAGATAAACCTAAAAATTGGGGAAGATGGAATATGATTATGATGCTAAGGTTTGAGTCCCTTTGTCAAAATTGGGATCAGCCATATGCATTTCCAATTTTGCCCTTGGGATGCTTTCTCTGCTAACTTGCGATCGCATGGGTATGACCGTAACCGCGGTTATCTTCCACAACGGTTGTTGTTTGACTTCGGCTTGAATACCATGATCGCAGTCATCAGACTTCAACCGCAGTAACTAGGGTAAGTTCCTACTCCAAGTCTTCGACTGTAATTTCTTGCTCCCTTTAGATCATTTTCAGCTCCAATCCACATCTTGTGATCTTATCAACTCTATACCTAGAAAGTGTAGATATTAGTGCATTTAATCATAATTTTATCTCTTATATTCATTCAAAATAAGGTAATCTACACAAATGATGAGTGCGACTGAGTGGTAAAATCACTACTCATCAACACCCCCAACTTAAAGTTTTTTCTTGTCCTAAAGCAACAGTACCTCTCCCTATGAGACACAATCATCTATGACCAAACTTTATGCCTTCAAGATCACAATTACCTCCACTTTAGTCATCACCACAGGTAGCTCATTGCATTTATGCTAGGCTAGTTTCACTACACCCCTCATTATAAAATTGCAATATCTAAGGATGCATAAGACTTTAAAGAGCAACTAAGCAAAAAGAACTAATACTCTAGAAGTGGCTTACTTTTTACCACAACTATGCTATACTCTATTTTCCTCGCTGTTCGGGAGGTGACACAATCACCCACCTCAACTTGTTCATATTCCAACATCACAAGAAAGAGAATTCCACACACCAAACTACCAAATATGTAACAAGGAATTTTAAGTGCAAAAACTCTCTCCCTCACAAAAGAAATCTCTATGCAATGTGTCATACCATAGGCTTGACCATATTTTCCACCGTCACTACAAAGAAAGTACATGGTCGAAGGGCTTTCTAAGCTTGTAACACAGATTCGGGTTAGGGCAGGATATCATTTGGGAACAACATGTTACATCCTTCCTTGAACATTCACATCACCTTGTTCAATCTGTCTTTTTGACAATGGTCCACTCTTCTTTGTTTTTTTTCCTTTATTATGCCTAATTTTTGTTTTCTTTGTTCACCCATTTTTCTTTCCATTTATTTTTCTTGTAATTTTCATGCAATTCCTTCCTTTATTGGATCCTTTCTATTTCTATTCCTTTATTTTCAAAACCTAGGCATATTCGGCATTCTACGAACACTTTGTGGCCCCAAACTTCCTTTCATCAACTTTCACCACCCTAACTTAGGCTTTTTGCTTCAATTTACATCTTTAAGTTCAAGGAGGGTATGGTTCAAAAGAGGGATAAAAAGAATGGTTCACGGTTTGTAATGAGTTTGCCAGCATAAAGGGTCCAAAGGCTCAAAGTGAGTAAATAGGGATTACAATCATGAACGAGTAGGCTTTTAGGCTAGAGTGGTTTCCAAAGTCACAAACATGGCCTAAGATCATTTCTCCAACCATATACAATCAAAAATAGCTTTGAAAGACTAACGGGACTTGTTCTAGATAACACAAGTATACAAGAGATGTATGCAAATAGCTCACCACACATGGTATGCAAAATTTTCCAAGGGAGCTCAAATCTCCCTCCCACCAGAGACAAAATTGGAGTATCTATTTCTATTCATAAGTCAAAAATTTGTGAAGCCACAAAAAAAGAAAAAAATTCGGTACAATATTTCTCACGTCCATGCCCTTGATTTTCAAATTTTTTTGATGGAGGGGATTGTTCATTTTGCATTAGCACCACGCATAATTTGCTAAACAATGACTACAACTAAAGCCTTAGTCTCACATTTTGGCTTAAAATGGGAAAACTAACCATATGGCTACTCATATTTCACCAATGGCAGAGAATGTGATCCCAAATTTGCACTTTATAATACTATAAGTCCTCAGACTTCCCTTGCATTCATGACATTTATGCTATAGGTACTTAGAATTCCCTTGCACCTATGCCTCAAAACTCAAACACGATGCTTTACCCTTAAGAATGTCGTCACTCAATCTATCATAGGGCAAAGCTTGTCATGCATCATCAAAATCAAAATAAAAGTAAAAGACAAACTAAAACTAAAAACCACATGATAATCCATAAAATGAGGGCACCATTAGAGTGTGCAAAGATGTAACATCCCACAGCAAAAACAAAGTAATAACCAGAACGTCATCTCAAAATAATCAGCATAAAATAAAATATCCAGTATCACAACATCAAAATACTACAAACTTGAGGGCACCCCTAATAAAAAGGAATACAGTGTCCTTACTGCATGTGCAATAAAGCAAGAGTCAGAGGGGTCTCCCTAAATCTTCATCAAGTGCTGCTCTCTCCTGTTGACTATGCACCATCACCTCTGGTATCATCAATTAACCAATCAGTAGAGGCCTTATCATCACTGTCCAACCTTGGTAAAGGTAGTCGCTTATTGGGTTTGAGCAACTTAAAGATGCCTTTTACCTCCTTCCACAAATTCTTGAAGAATTTATCTCTTTTCCTCTTTCTCTTCACTATATTCTCATATGACTCTTTGAGGTCCCTATGTGATCCCGCTAAGGCTAAGTAGGCTCTCTCCAAACTGGCAACAGTGGCTTCCTACTTTTTTTACTCCTTACGATATATGTCATAATCCGCCCAAGTCATATATGAGTGGAGAGTAATGGATGGCTCTCCTGGTCCCTGAGGAAATATGGAGACTAGATCCCTAACCTCCCTCATTTGACCTGAGATGTCATTGAGGGGGTTGGTTGATGAAGGTATACAAGAATCTGTGTCCTGCTAGGCTGATTTGCCCGTGTCCATCTTACTCTGACCCGGGGCACTCTCACCTATGAATTTGAGTGGGAAGATGAAGGGGCCTAGATGAACCCAGATGTCTACAGCATACTGGACGAGCCCAGGTATCTGCAGCATACTCCTCTACTTCTGCCCTTTTATATAGCTCAGTGAAAAGGGAAGGAAAGAGAAAATGAGTACCTCTATGGTTCTTGATGTACCACCTCTGTAAAAACACAATCTCTCCCACATTCAGAGAAATTCTAGATAGAATACAAGCCATCATCTAAGCTCGCATATCTGTGACAATGGTCATATGAGTGCATGTAGAGACTCTGCAACAGATAATGTTCAGCCATAGCCTTCCTCAGCCTTGAAGTCATTCATCAGTATATATCTTTTGGTGGTTGCCCAGGGAACTGCTTTTCTAGGACACAAAATATTATCTATCTAGGTCCTTGGCTCACATGCCTTGGCATAAAACTGCTCGATATCGATATTTAGGAGCCTATAAACAGCATTAATCTTCTCTGCTCTAAAGGTCACTTGCTTACCCTGAGTTTTCATCACTGGTTTTGTGAGAGAAACTACATGAAGGTTTGCATAGAACTCACATACCCATAGCTCATTAGCATAGCAAGGTTCCAAGGGAAAGCACATCCACTTGGTCTCAGTGAGTCTAGCATAGAATTCTGGGAGCTTCTCCTCCACCTTGTCTAAGCTAATACCCCTTTCAAGTAGTAGCTTTGACCTATGGAAATCCTCATAGTAGAGGTATTGGCACTGTGTGGCCATGAATCTGGTGTCATTAAAATCTCCCACCTTTGAGGCTAAGAAACTATAAGCAATGTAAATCAGACCAATGTTAGTTTTGCTATACCAAAAATATGCTAGATCACACAGATAAGCTCAAGTGGTAGTGTTATGGAAGGTTTTGGTGCATTAAAGGATGTACAGAAATTTTGAGATCTGCTAAAAATTACCCTCAGGTATGGCAATCGCAGAGCGTTGACCACGACCATAGTGATGCAATTGTGGTTATTGGTACCGCGATCGTGGTACCTAAGACTAGGTTTGATAGTTTCTGCATAGTTTTTGAAATGCAATTTTACCCCAATACATTGTTTCAACTAGGCATGACAGCATTATAAACAATGAATTAAAGCCCAGAATGTGTGATTATAGCCCCCAAACTTGAAAGAATTCAAATTAAAATCCTTGGGGCATTAAATCAAACACATGGTGTACACGATCACTTTAACCCTTTAACGCTTAAGTTTGGGAACTCAAGACTTCCCCATTAGGTTGTACACCAACTATAATAGATAACCACAACAATAATCACTACTAAGCATGTATTTAGCAATGAAAACACTATTTCAGGCCTTTCTCTATACTATGAGTTCTAAGCATGCAATTATATCAAAACCAAGGAAATTAAGATAACTTACCGAATTATTTGATACAATGGATGAATTTACGCTTGGATATGCAATATAATTCAAAATATTGAGAGAATTTTGAGAGAAATTAGAAAAGGCAGGGAAGGGGAATTTGGATGGTCATTTAAAATGATTTGACCATGATCGCGATCGCAGTCACACGGCCTCCGCGATTGTTGTGGCACGAATCGTGTTTGCGGTAACAAAGACCAAACAACTGGGTTTCCTACACTTCTTGTTAAATCAAAATCGATAATTTCCCATGTTTCCTTTTTAAACTCAATCAAAAGTCCTCTTAGCACTACATTTTATGGATTATGCATGCGTAACAACTAAAATGAAATCTACTCTACATGCATAAATCAAAAGGATATATGCCACTTTTTGTGGCGTGATGGGTTGCCTCCCATCGAGCGATTAGTTTAATGTCATGGAACGAGTCGTCCATTGCTTCTTTATATGTTTCCACTTAGAGGATTTGAATCTCCATCCCAGCTTTCATTTAATATGCAATGAACGTCGGGGGACAAAAGATTCAAATCTTCCAAGGTAAAACTTGGAAGTGGTGAGGAAATGGCAAGCAAGCTTCGATCTCAACATTTTAAAGACTTGAACCCTTTATTCAACTTCATATCAAACTTTTGGATTGGCTCCGTGGGTAAATGTGCGCATATCAATAGGCCACTCTTTGTGCATCGGAAGTTGTGCTCATTGCCCTTTGATGGACGAGATTCTATATTCTTTTTCGGAATGTCAAATTCCAAAATATAGGAATCATACTCTGTCTCCCCACAATCCATCATTTGTCTAGATGGATAGATTCTTATCACATCCTCAAGGCACAATATTGAAAAGTGGGTTGAATGAGTCCCAACCCCTAATTTTGGAATTGCTTCCTCCAAAGCATTTATACCTCTGAATAAGATAGAGTCATAATAAAAGATTTGCCTTGATTCTTCTTGAGACTCTATCACCATTCCTTTTATTTAGGATTCTACTTCCTTAGTTGATCTGGTATATTGGGAAATGACCAAAGATCCTTTGCTACTAAGCTCATCATCATAGTTTGGTTTCTCTTCTTGATGAACCTCCTTTCAGGAAATGGGCAAAGTAGTGGTGGTTTGCAGCTTTTCTTCTTTTCTCATTAACTCTATTTTGACACATGTCTTTCTTAATGCCTCTTGATAGATGTCTTCTATATTCTCCCCCGTTATATCCAATCGATCCAAAATAGCTAGTAGCCTTGTGTCAAAGCTATTGGACTTGGTATGTTGCTCTTCATTCTTCTCATCATAGGACCTATCAAGATCAAAAGAAGAACTAGCAACTCGGTTAGCATAATAGGGGGAGAGGCATTTGGCCAGTCATCCCAATGTCCTTCTCAACCACTACATAAAGAACACCTATATTCCCTATAGGAGTGATATGGTGGATCCATATCTCTCTGAGAAGTATATTACAATCTCTTCTGAGGTGTGGTCCATCATAAATTGGACATGGGTCACCACAATAGGATTTCCAACTACCGACATCATACTCGTTGGAAGATTCCATAGAGAAAAGTAAAATAAAAATAAAATCTATCTATAAAGAAAATCATAAGCAAATATATACAAGCTTGAATTAAAGTAAGTAACTAAAATTCTAATCTAAATACGCCAAATTATTCCCCATAAATGGTGCCATTTTTTATAACGCTCAACTTATATGTCAATTTAAGTGCAAGGAGGTTGTCATCAATATATTTACCCAACTTTGGAGTCAGGGTCGAATCCACGAGGAACAATGTGAGTGACGATTTTGGTTAAAAGATACAAGTTAATTCAAACTAATAGTACAAAAAGATAAAAATGGGGGGAGATAGGTGTCTACACTAATGTGTTTTTTTGGATTTTTCTAGTTTAAATTCGGGGTTACGAATAATTAGAGTTTTAACAATTATGCATGGATCTTGGGATTATGCATTACTAAGGGAGTGACATACAGATGGTAATATCTAATTTCATTATTAGTAGATCAAGTGTGGGTAGGTTTAGTTATAGGTTTTGATGCTAATCTTTCAACAAAACACCAAACTTTCACCTGTTGATTCTTTCGAATACCTAACGGATGAGTTCAACAATTGGTAACCACAATCTCAATCTAGGCATCCCTATTTCTAGGATGATACCCATGGTATAGTTAACTTCACAATCACTCTTATGTCTAAGATAGTGAAAATTTAGCAAAATATACACATAATTTTCTATCATTTCTTTGGCCTCCACATCCCTCTTTCAAGGATGATGTGGGTTCCTAAAGTTCATACAAAATGCTTCTTTCAAAGATGGCCTTGAGCTTTTTAGAGTATGGATCTTTCACTCATCAAAATCATGTGGGTATTTGGGGCTTTCACCCATAAATCTCAACCAAGTTAGCATAGCAATGATAAAATCCATAAACATGAACTACCAAATAGAAGCTAACAATAACAAACTACACATACTATTAACCCTATCCACATACAACCCCAAGAAGGATATCTAGCTATAAATAAGATAAATAAGTAAAGATATACCCATAATCTCCATTGAAATGATTTGTTAAAGCTTAAGTTAATGTTACTTCAAACTTTGCACTTCCACAAATCAATAATAAAAGTGAACTATTCTCTTCTTAGAAGGTCTCTGATGTATTCTTCACCCAAAATTTACACAATATTTTCTTCTACAAGTATGGAGACTATGAAATCAAGATTTAAACCTAAAAGTTAGAGAAAATGGAATATGATTATAATGCTAGGGTTTGAGTCTTTTAGTCAAAATTAGGATCAACCATGTGCATTTCCAGTTTTGCTCTAGGGCTGCTTTCTTTCGCTAAGCCACGATCGCGCGGGTATGATTGCGACCACATGTACGCGACCATGGTTATCTTCTGTGATCATGGTTGATCGACTTCTACTTAACTGCCGCGATTGTGGTCATTAGACCACAACCGCAGTAACTGGGTTAAGTTTCTGCTCCAAGTCTTCAACTATAATTTCTTTCTCCCTTTGAATTATTTTCAGCTTCAATCCACATATTGTGATCTTATCAACTCTATACCTACAAAGTGTGGATATTAGTGCATTTAATTACAATTTTGTCTCCTTTATTCATTCAAAACAACTTAATGTGCATGAATTATGAGTGCAACTAAGTGGTAAAATCACTACTCATCATCCTATACTTATGAAAATTAAGGATGATATAGGTCAGCAAAAGGTTATGGCTTTTGAGATTGGGTGAGATCGTTCTATGTTCCTAATATTGATGGGTTGAGAGAAAGAATTTTGACTGAGGCTCGTGAGTCTAAACATATAGTTTATCTAGGTTCTACTAAGATGTACCATATTTTGAAAGAGATCTATTGGTGGAAAAATACAAAAAAGGATGTAGCATATTTTGTGCCTGATTGTATGGTTTGTCAACAAGTTAAGGTTAAGCACTTAAGGCCTGGTGGCTTGTTTGAAGAGATAGAATTGCCTATGTGGAAGTGGGAGATGATCAATATGGTTTTTATTATGGGTCTTCCGCGGTCTCAGAACTAATATGATTCGATTTGGGTCATTATGGATAGGATAAATAAGAACTCTCACTTTTTTCATGTGATGACTAACTCCTCTCACTTCTTCCCCGTGAGGACTAACTACTTAGGATAGGATTATGCTAAGTTGTTTATTTAGGATATTGTCAAGTTGCAAGGTGAGCCAGTGTCTATCATTTCAGACTGAGGTACACAGTTTTCTTCTCACTTCTGGCGTTCATTTTAGAAAGGTTTGGGTACTCAAGTTAAACATAGCATTGCTTTCCACCCTCAAACGGATGTACAAGCAGAGCGTAATATTCAGATTTTGGAGGATATGATAAGGCCCTGTGTAATTAATTTTAAGGGATGTTAAGTTGATCACTTACCTCTTATTAAATTTGCGTGCAACAAAAGTTATTATTCGAGCATTCAAATGGCTCCTTTTGAGGCTTATTATGGTAGGAGGTATAGGTCTGCTATTGGATGGTTTGAGGTTGGTGAAACTAGGTTGTTTGGTCCTGACTTGGTTTACTAAGTCATGGAGAAGGTAAAAGTTATTAAAGAAAGACTTAAGACTGCCCAAAGTCACCAAAAGTCTCATACAGATGTGAGCCAAAGGGAGTTGGAGTTTGAAGTAAGTGATTGGGTATTTTTGAAAGTTTCTCCTATGAAAGGTATCACGAGGTTTGGAAAGAAGGGAAAGCTCAGTCCCTATTATGTTTGTCCATATCAAATTTTGAGAAGAATTAAAAACGTTGCTTATGAGTTGAATTCACTTGTGAGTTTGGGTTTATTCATCCCATGTTTCATGTGTCCATGATTAAAAAGTGTGGGGGTAGTCTTTCATTGATAGTTCCTATTGAGGATGTTGGTGTTACAAATTTTTTGTCTTATGAGAAAGTCCCAGTAGAGATATTGTAGGCTTTGGTAAATGTTCTTTGGAGAAATCAAAAGGTAGCTTTTGTGAAGGTTCTTTGGAGAAATCAATAGGTATAAGAGGCTACTTGGGAAGATGAGGAAGATATGAAGGCTAAGTATCCATTCTTGTACCCTAGGTTGGACGAAAGTGCTTAAGGTATGACTTTCGTTTTCCTCTTGTCACTTTCTAAGTTTGTAAATTGATTCTGGTGTATTCTTGTTATTCTCATACTAAAAAGGTGTCCTAACTCATCATTCTAGGATGAATGATACTAAGGGGTGATAATGTAGGACCCTTAAAATTTTGATCATTTTATTTTTTATCTTCACTTATTTGTAATATCTATTTTTGACTTGAATTATGTTTAGGGATGTTATAAGGGTAATTTGGAAAAGTTTCAAAATTTTTGAAAGGGGTTCGGGATCATTTTGGGATTCTGAGGCAGTGGGGGTCCGCGATATCACCGTTTCATGAAGGTTCCCTCCATGATAACAACATGTCACGGAGGATAACCTCTGTGATAACGGTGTGCCATGCCAAGGTGTAATTTCATCCAGTTTTATTTTTCCGCATAGAGATAAGGGGCTTTTGATCTTTTCACCTTTTTTATGACTTATAAGCATAAAAAGGACTATTTTCCTTCAATTTTCAAAGATCAAAATCTACTTTATTCATCTTTAAATCTCCAACCAATAAAGCTTAAAGGTTTCATAGAGAATTCAGCATCCCGGCTTCATACTTCAAATTCTTGTATGTTTAAGGCATTTTTCTCTTTCCTAGACTTTTATTTTACATTGTGGCATTAATTGAATGGATTTTATGTGATTTATATGTGGGTTTTGAAATTGGATTGAAGGGTTTTGCTTGTTACTGATCGAATTACTTGTCCCATGCTTTGTATTGATTATTCGTCTTTTAAATTGATGTTTTTGGGACTAAATTGGTGCATTATTTCAATGGTTGTAATGGGGGACACGGGTTTTCCCAATTTGGATAAATTTTGGCTTTGAATTGCATTAACATCAACCCACCTTGTGAATTTAATTTTAATTATGAAAAATTTCATGGTTTAACTTGATTTTTATCTCAGTGCAGTGAATTAATGGATAAATGGATATAAAAATGGGTTTTTATGGCCTTGGTGGCCATGATTTGGATTTTAATGGAACTTGGGAGTCTACTTTTGTTACATGAAATGGATTTCCATGTTTAATTTGGCTTGCAAGCATATATTGGTATGACGATACCAAGTGGTAAATGCCTTAATGGATGAATCTTGGGTTAATGATTGGAATTATGTGTAAAGTAGTTTTAATTTAGGCTTAAAGGGGGTTGTCTATCTCACCGTGTAGGTAAAGTCTCGGGGGGACTAATACTGGAAACCACATATGGTAGCGTGGGGGTCTTTATGACCGTATGCATAGTTCACACATTACATATATTTTTGAACGGTTGGAGCCTTGGTGTCTTTAGCCCTTCCTTGAATTTTTCTGGTTCATACTACTAGCTGATGTGCTACAGAAATATAGCACTTACGATTCTTAAAAATATGAGAATATGCATGTACTTAAGGCTATTTTGTTGGATTTGATGTGTTTTTTTAGTGTTTTGTAGGAAACTAGGTTTTGGATGCTAAATTCGAGAAAAAACTGAAAAGTGATATTTTTGGCCACTTGCTTTAGCAATATTTGGTATTCTTGACACCTTCTAAACTATACATGACCAAAGCATGTGATAGAAGTTGAAGATTTGAAGCTTGTTTGCAAGTGCTAGAGTTGAAGATCCCGAAAGTTGATAGGGCTTCAGTAATTTGGCCATAAATTCTCACCCCGATATTGAATTAAGGCAAAATTAGTATAGTTGGAAAGATAATTCAATTATGTATCTGCAGTTTGGACATTTTCACCTGCTAAGACAACTTTTGGACCAAAATTGTCACACTACAGTCCGTATATAAGAAAAGCAAGTATCGGAGGTTAAAATCCTTAGAGCTAGGTTACAGGACTTGTAACTATGGTTTGTACCTACACCCAGGGTTAGGACTGCAGTTCGTACCTATGCCCAAGACCAGACCATGGGTATAGACCACATGCATCTGCCGACAATAATGTTCTCTGATCGTTCCAAAATTGTTTCCTAGGGTTTCCATGTATCACTATTACACTCCTACAATGTTTTCAAGTCCAATTATGTATAGGTAATTAAGTTTTCCTATTTTAATTAGGTTTTAAATTCTAGGATTTATTATAATCTATAAATAACCTTAGGCTTTGTTTCATTTATTCATTCATTAATTCAAACATTATTCTGAAAAAGACATTCACATATTGATTGATTGAGAAAGAGGCCCATCTGGGGCCAAGTTCTAAAATTTCTAGTTGTTCTTGGTTTGTTATTCAATTTAAGACTTTGGGATTTCTTGTTTCATTATTGTGAGATTAATTTTATAATTTTGTTTGTGGATTCCATGATTGATCTCATAAATATGAGAGGCTAAATCCTTTAGCTAGGGTTGTGGGAACCCTAGCAGATACCGAAGTAAAGAAAGTGTCAAGACCTTCTAGATAAAGATTCTTGGATGTATTGGGTTTTTTCATTCTTATTGATTTCATTGTGGTGTCCAACGTTAAGAAACCGCATAGATTATTACTACTTACTCCAAAAGAGGAGTAGTGACTAAGAAAAGAAGATCACAACAGTAATTTGAAAATTAACGGTCGATCCACGCTACTAGGTATTATCTAAGTAACTATCATCAAATAACTAGAGACCCAAAAGGTAATAGTTAACTGGGATCCAGGATAAGGGTTAGTAAGGCAACATCTTAAGACTAAAAAAATAAAAAGAGAAATTCATCCGCTCGTTCAAAATACTATTGATGGGTACATAAACTATTAGATTCTGCATGCAAGGTATTGGAATAGTTCGACTAGGTAAATGATAAGTCTACTGAGTTGATAATTCAAGGGGAACACAAGACTAGTGTTTGTCTTAGATTGTTTACAACCAAGAGCAACCAATTCTTTTCCTTTTTCTATTTCAAAAAATTCCCTCTTTTTTTTCCCACACTGCCTAGTAATTTTGAACCAGTTCAAAACAGTTTTCTGGCCTATTCCCTTTAGGATCGACCACAACCTAGTTGGGTTTCTATATTTGACAGCAATTGTTTCATCCTTTAATTAGAGGTGTATTTTGGGCATTATAAAATTTTGGAACCATTTATGGGGAATAAGGTCTCAAAATTCTTTACTAAAGTTGTTATTGTTATCGGGTTTTATTTTATGGTGTTTTGTTTGTTCTGTTTCCTACTCTTCTTAAGATGACATCTTGGCTAAAGAAAGCATGGAGTGATGAAGACTCCTTTTTTATTGATCTTTTTCCTTTTAATATGGTGCATTATTGTAGAAGTGTGGCAAATATAGTATGTGATCACAAGGATAGCCTGTTGGAAATATTAACACACCTTGTCCACAACAATCATAAGATTATTTAAGAGGTTGACTGGTTTGGCTAGGATATTTACTACCCACAAGTATATTTGAATGCAAATATTGCTGCGTGGAATGCCCAACAACTTAGTTATGGGTGGTGTGAGACTGGAAGAATTCTAAAAAGCCAACTTGAAGAGCTGAAATTAGAGGAGTCTAAAATTTCTTATGCTCTTATGGATAGTATCACTCTTAAAGGGAGCATACTGGAGTTATATGGGGATGTAAATAAGACTGCAAATACTGAGTTAAGGCGTAGTGGTCCTCATTCAAAGTATTTTTCCACATTGTGTTTGGATAGTCAAATCTTGATCGAGTCATTTGAGCCTGAAGAAAGGTACAAGAAAGAGGAAACATATGTCTATATTCTTGAATTTGCTAAGCCTGAATCAAAGAACTACATTTCTCATGTAAGATTAAAGATGTACAATATGCCACATCTATTTCTTGGATCTTTTATTTTTCTACCTCCGCCCCATGAGCATAATAGGAAATCAGATAAACAAATAGAGGTGTAGTTTAAAAGTTCAAAGTGGAAAGAGAAATTTGAAGGCAAACTCTTGGGCTACCTTAATAAAGTCTGAGTAATCAAGGTACCCATGGGCTTGTTGGGGAAGTCTGAATACCCAACCATGTTTTTTTGTCATTCTGCGACGTGAATCAGGCGCTTCTTGGGAAGTAACTCAAGGTATTTTGTTGTTTATATTTATGTTCATGATTGATGTTTATCTTTGCACCTATGGTTCCACAGGTATTTTTCTAACTCTCTTGTTTTGAAGGGGATTGATGCATTAGGGTCAATGCATCATTTTAAGTTAGGGTGGGGCTGCTTGTGGGTCTTGATATCCTCTTGGGGTTTTTGTTGTCGGGCCTCTTTTCCCCAAAGTCTTGTTCCTAGTAGAGCTGAGATGTTTAGGAAATTCTGTTTTGTTATGTGATGTTTTGTGTTTAACTAGGAGAAAAATAATTATTTAGAGTATTTAACATATTTTTGTTGATGATACCCCTTCAATACCTTATTTTGAACTATGTAATATGAATGTATATATATATATGTGTGTGTGTGTGTGTGTGTGTAACTTTTGTGAATCTTGTTATGGTATTAGAATTAGGGACATGATAACCATTGCTAACAATTACATGAATCGAATAGGTACTAGATTGTGATATGACTCTGTGCCATGTGTGTGTGAGATACTACCTAGCTTTCTTTATGTGTTGAATTCAGAACTTGATTGGTTAGTCTTGCTAAGGTTGAAGGATAGTTGGTTAGGAAAGGATCATATGTCATTTTTTATTTTACTTTAATTTTAGCCTAAATGACCTTTCCTATGCGAAATAGCATCCCTTAATCCCCAGAGACTTATACCCATTTATTTATTGTCAGCTTTCAACTTTCCAATTGTATTACTATGAACTTGTTTTGGCCCTGGTCCTTCTTGGACATTATGTACCTCAACTCGGGAAAATCGCCTAAACTGAGGGTGGCTATCATAGGGGTGCTAATATATAGTAGGTATGAAAAAGGGTAAAATAAGAGAAAAAGAAAGGTAGGGTTAGGCGTGGTAGCAAAAGAAAAGAAAAATTATGAAAAAGAGAAAATAAAAAAACCACACCCAACCTGAATGTACTTTAAAATTAAAAGGGTGAAATAAGGGTAGAAATAAAGTAAAAATTGGCTAGTAAGTGAGACACCAAAG
The DNA here is from genome assembly GCF_002878395.1 of Capsicum annuum. Lineage (NCBI taxonomy): Eukaryota > Viridiplantae > Streptophyta > Magnoliopsida > Solanales > Solanaceae > Capsicum > Capsicum annuum. Next base: position 86,166,354 of record NC_061114.1, on the reverse strand, counting down.
TTAGTATGGTGGCAAGGAGGATTAGTCACTTGATATGTCTATATGTACCGTACCAGCCTCCAATGGGTTGTATTGCTAGTTTCTTACTTGTTTGGGTAGTGTAACATTATATATGCATGGTTGTTTGTTGCTAATGTAATGTCCTTGCTTGATTCATTTTGTCTCACATTGTTGTGCTTCATAAAAACACACAGTTGGGTTTTAAAGTATTAAGCTTGGAGAGGTTAATGATCTTGAGCTTAAATTTGATGATTGATAGTCGTAGTTATCTTAGGTTTATCTTGGTTAAGCATCATGGTATTATTTTGTTAAATTTGGTTTCCTGAGGACATGCAACATTCTAATTTGAGGTTCTTGATGTGCTATAGAAATATGGCACTTACGATGCTTAAAACTATGACAATATGCCTACACTTAAGGCTATTTTGTTGGATTTAAGGTGTTTTTGGAGTGTTTTGCAGGAAACTAGGTTTTGGATGCTAAATTTGTGAAAAGGATGAAAATTGATGATTTTGGCCACTTACTTGATCATTATTAGGTATTCTTGACACCTTTTGGATTATATGTGACCAAAGCTTGTGATTGAAGTTGAAGATGAAGCTTGGTTGCAAGAGCCAGATTTGAAGATCCAAAAAGTTGATAGGGCTTTAGTAATTTGGCCATAACCTTTCACGCCGATACCGGATTGAGGTAAAATTGGTACTATTTGGAAAGATAATTAAATTATCTATCTGATGATGGGGATTTTGTACCTTCAAAGTCAACTTGTAGACTGCAAGTAGTATATACCGTCAGTATGTAGGCAAAGTGTCGGAGGTCAAAATCCTGAGAGCTAGGCTCCAGAACTTGTACCTGCGGTCTTTACCTATATCTAGGGTCAGAAGCGTAGGTATTACCTACGCCCAGGACCAGACCGTGGGTGCAGATCACATGTTGCCATGGATAGTGATTGTCCAGGATCATTCCAAAATTATTTCTAAGGGTTTTTATATATCCCAATTACACTCCTATGATATTTCTAAGTCCTAGTATGTGGGTAATTAAGTTTTCCTATTTTAAATAGGATTTGAATTCTAGGACTTCTTGTAATCTATAAATATCCTTAGTCTTTGTTTAGTTTATTCATTCATTACTTCAAACATTATTAAAAAAAGACATTCTATTGTGTCTAAGTTCTCAAACATCTTATTGTTCTTGATTTGTTATTCAATTTAAGACTTTGGGATTTCTTCTTTCATTATTGTGAGATTGATTTTGTAATGTTGTCTGTGGATTCCATGATTGATCTCATAATTATGAGCGTCTAATTACCTTTACTGGGGTTATGGGAAACCTAGCAAATTAACGACGTAGAGAAAGTGCCAAGTCGTTCTAGATAAAGATTCTTGAATGTATTGGGTTTTCTTCGTTCTTATTGATTTCTTAGTGGTGGACAATGTTAAGATCCCCCTTATATTACTACTACTTTCCCCAAAAGAGGAGTAGTGACTAGGAAAGGAAGATCACAACAGTAATTTGAAGATTAATGGTTGATCCATACTACTAGGTTTTATCTAAGTTAGATCATTAACTATAATTTAATAACAAGAGATTCAAAGGGTAATAGTTAACTAGGATCCAGGATAAGGGTTAGTAAGGCGACAACCTGAGACTCAAAAGGTAAAAGGTGAAATCGATTTGCCCGTCCAAAAGATTGTTGATGGGTACATAACTTATCAGATTTCCCATGTAGGGTATTGAACTAGTTTGGCAGTGCACAATAAGTCTACTGAGTTCAGAAGCCTGGGGAACATATGCCTAGTGTTTGTTTTGGATTGTTTACAACCAAGAGCAACCAATTCTTTTTCTTTTTCTATTTCAGCAAATCCCCCATTTTAATTTCCCGCACAGCCTAGTGATTTTGAACAAGTTCAAGATAGTTTTCTGGCCTATTCCCCGTGGACCAACCCAACCTATTTGGGTTACTAAATTTGACAATGACTACTTCATCTTTTAATTAGAGGTGTATTTTGGGCGTTATCAAATTTTGGTGATGTTGATGGGAAATACTGTCTTGGAATTATTTATTGAAGTTGTTAGAGTTATCGGGTTCACTTTCTTTTATTTTGTTTGTTTTGTTTCCTACTCTTCTTAAGATGACATCTTGGCCAGAAGATGCATAGAGTGATGAAGACTCTTTATTTATTGATTCTTTTTCTTTTGATATGGTGCATTATTGCAGAAGTGCGGAAAATATAGTGTGTGAGCACAAGGATAGCCTGTTGAAACATTAACACACCTTGTCCACAACAATCATAAGATTATTCAAGAGGTTGACTGGTTTGGCTTGGATATTTACTACCTACAAGTGGATTTGAATGAAAATACTACAGCGTGGAATGCCCAACAATTAATTATGGGTGGTGTGAGACTGAAAGAATTCTAAAAAGCCAACTTGAGAAGCTGAAATTAGAGAAGTCTAAAATTTCTCATTCTCTTATGGATAGTGTCACTCTTAAGAAGAGAATACTAGAGTTATGTGGGGATGTAAATAAGACTGCAAATCTTGAGTTAGGGCGTAGTTGACCTCATTCAAAGTATTTTTTTTCACATTTTTTTTAGCTAGTCAGATCTTGATCGAGCCTGAGGAATGGTGCAAGGAGGAGGAAATATATGTTTATATTCTTGAATTTGCTGAGCCAAAATAAAAGAACTATATTCCTCACGTAATGTCCAAGAAGTACAACATGCCACATCTATTTCTTTGGTCTTTTATTATTCTATCTCCTCCCGATGAGCATAATAGGAAATCAGAAAAACAATTAGGGGTGCATTTCATAAGGTCAAAGTGGAAAGAGAAATTTGAAGGAAAACTCTTGGGTCACCTTGATGAAGTCTGAGTAATCAAGGACCCCATGAGCTTGTTAGGGAATTATAATTGGTGAACTAAGTCCCATCATACCACAACATAAAATTAGGCACTGTTTGGGAGACGACCCAAGGTATTTTGTTGTTTGTATTTGTGTTCATGATTGACATCAGATCTCTTCACCTATAGTGCCACAGGTATGTTCCTAACTCTCTTGTTTTGTAGAGGTTTGATGCATTAGGGGCAATGTATGATTTTAAGTTGGGGGTGGGGCTACTTGTGGGTCTTATTATCCTCTTGGGATTTTTGTTGTCGTGCCTCTTTTTCCCAAAGTCTTGTTCCTAGTAGAGCTGTCATGTTTAGGTGTATTGTATTTTTTTTATGATACTTGTGGTTAACTAAGAGAAAAAAATGTATCTAGGGTAGTTAACATGTTTTTGTTGTTGATACCCCTTCAATACCTTTTTTTGAACTATGTAACATATATATATATGTGTGTGTATGTGTGTGTGACTATTGTGAATCTTGTTATGGCATTAGAATTAGGGACATGATAACCATTGTTAACAATTTCATAAACCAAATAGGTAGTAACTTGTGATGTGACTCTGTGCCATGTGTGTTTAAGATACTACCTAGTTCCTTTTATGTATTGATTTCAGCACCTGCCCGGTTAGTCTTTCCTAGGTTGAAGGATAGTTGGTTAGGAAAGGATCATAGGCCCTTTTTTTTATTTTAGTTCACTTTTAGCCTTGATGACCTTCCCTTTGTGAAATAGTATCCCTTGATCCCTATTTTGAGCCTTATATCCTATTTCTTTATTTTTACCTTTCACCTTCCCAATTTTGTTACAATGAACTTATTTTAGCCCTGGTCCTCCTTGGACATTATGTAGCTCAACTCAGGCAAATTGCCTAAGTTGAGGTTAGCTATTATAAGGGTGTATAATATATAATGGGTATGAAGAAGGGTAAAATAAAAAAAAATTAGGGTGGGTGTGGTAGCAAAAGAAAAGAAAATAAAAAAGAAAATAAAAATTGCGAAAAAAAAGTGAAAAAGAAAAAATAAAAAACCACACCCAACTTAGATGTGTTTTAAAATAAAAAGAGAGAAATAAGGGAGGAAATAAAGTGAAAATTTGGCTAGTAAGTGAGACCCTAAAGTTAGTATAGTGCCAAGGAGGATTAGTCACTTGATATTCCCATATGTACCGTTCCATCCCCAAAGCCTACTTTACAAGCCGAGGAAAGTCCTATAGTGATCTTAACTTTATTGACTAACTAAGGTAATGAAAATAAGGGCAAGACTATGGTATTTGACATGTATTGATTGGAACTTCTTTTATGAGTGAGAGTGTCTCTTGACCGTCCCTGCATTAATATGTTTGATTTCATATATGAGTGAGTGGAACTTCTTTAATGTGAGAGAACATTGGTTGTATTGCTAGTTGCTTACTTATTTAGGTAGTGTAACTTGTATATATTCATGGTTGTTTACTGCTAATGTAATGTCATAGCTTGATTCCATTGTGTCACATTATTATGCTTCATGAATACACACAGTTGGACTTTAAAGTATTAAACTTAGAGAGGGTAATGATCTTGAGCTTAAATTTGATGACTGACTGCCATAGGTATCTTAGGTTTCTCTTGGTTAAGCATCGTCGTATTGTTTTCTTATGTTTTATTTCTTGTGGACATCAAGATTCTAAGTTGAAGGCCTTGATGTTCTATAGAAATATAGCACTTACTATGCTTAAAACTATGAGAATATGCATGTACTTAAGGCTATTTTGTTGGATTTGAGGTATTTTTGGAGGGTTTTGCAGGAAACTAGGTTTTGGATGCTAAATTCAAGAAAAAAATGGAAAGTGATTCTTTTGTCCACTTACTTGATCATTATTGGGTAATCTTGACACCTTCCAGATTATACGTGGCCAAAGCATGTTAGAAGTTGAAGATTTGAAGTTTGGTTGCTAGTGCCAGAGTTGAAGATCCTAAAAGTTGGCAGTATTTCAGTAATTTGGCCATAACCTTTCACCCAGATATTGGATTGAGGAAAAATTGGTATCGTTGAAAAGATAATTGAATTATATATCTAATTGTGGGGACATTTTCACTTGCTAAGTTAACTTGCAGACCTCATGTAGCACATACGGTCTGTATGTAGGCAAAGTTAGTGTCAGAGGTCGAAATCCTAAGAGCTAGGTTGCAAGACTTTTACCTGTGGTCTATTGTGTACTGTAGAAATATAGCACTTTCAATGCTTAAAATGAGAAAAATATGCAAGTTTTTAGGCCTTTTTTTAGTTATGATCCGTTTTGTGTATGTTTTACAAGAAACCATAATTTGGATAGTAAGTTTATGAAAATGGTGGAAAATGTGTTTTTGGCTATTAAATACCTAGACTTTGAACTTTTTAGAAACAACCTTTTGGTGTCTCAAAGTTGGGTACGACTAGAGACTTGACTCATACCCTTGGTCACAACTCGTACCCACTTTGCCCTCTCCTTTTATACCTTGATCATTCCATGAGGGTAGCACACTATTTTCCATACGACATGACCATCCCTCACTTGTAACAAATGTATACGAGTCATATACTACTCAACCATATGGAGCATGGACCTAACTTGATTGGACTATTTTTGTTACGGTGATCTATACGAGTAAAAGGTTAAGTCGTACCCTTTGGTTATAACCCAGGGGTTCTAACTCGTACCCATAATAATGTGTTTGACCTAGGAGAAGCCTAAAGTATTATTTAGGGTACCACTCATACCCTAGGGTACAATTTCTATGGGAACCGTAAGGGAGAGTCGTATCCCTACACAAGTTAACTTTTCATCTTTTAACTAAGGGCCTTTTGGTTTCCCTTGCCTAAAACCCTAACCTTTCTCTCTATATAAGGCATTGTAGCCTTCTAAATCTTCATTTACAAGACTCAAACACTCCTAAACACTACAAAAGCTTCTTTGAGAAAGATTGGAGGCTAGGGTTTAGAGGTGTTCATCAAGTGTAAAAGAAGATTCAAGATTGTTGGTGTGTCATATTTGTTAAGTCATGTATCTCTTCCCCTCTTTAAATATCTCTAAACCTATGTATTTCACACTTGGATTAATAAGTGTACATAGTGATTTTGAAATCAAATGAAAAGGGTTTTGTTACCTAATGATGTATCATGTTAAATCTTGATTAGCCTTATGTTTATATATGATATTGATGATGAATTGCATGTAAGGGTGCTTGTTGTATGTGGATTAACATGAAGGTCTTGAGTAACCCTGATCTTGATAATATATACCATGAAAATAGCCTTATTGAAGGTATGCACCCAAGGTATTTGTAAAAATATCTAAATAAGTTATCTAGTCATATGTTGATGATGTATTGAACTATGGAAATGGCCCAATAAACATGGATGAATAATAAATGAACCATGTGTGATGAAATTGATAACCTTAGTTGTTGTCTAATGAAAGGGTAAATACCCTAGATATAAAAATAAACTTAAATTGTGGGTTGGACCCAAGTATGGTGAGAATGTGGCATAAAATTATTGTACGGGTCTTGATGACCATAACTTGCTTTATATGTTGAATTAAGTGAAGGCATTGGCCTATTGAGATGGTTGAGAAATGAAGGCTCCCATAAGTACTATGTGATCATGTATAGTGTGGAATTGGCTAAAGTGGTAACAGTTCTTAAATGTTGTATTGAATGTATGCTGATACATGGGCAAAGGGTTAAAGTCCCAAATGCCAACTAATAATAGTTGTGATGGCTTGAGGTTGAAGTCCCTTACCTTATGTGATGATTTAAGGTTGAAGTCCCTTTCCTTATGAATGGATTGAAGTTAAATTCCCTTGTCTAATGATATTGCTCGAGGTTAAAGCCCCTTGCTTAAAGAGATCTCTTGAGGTTAGAGAACCTCACTGAATGGAACGGCTTGTAGTTAGAGTCCAAGTATAGCATGAGGTTAGAGTCCCTTTCCTAATGTGCGAGCATTAGGTCAAAGTCCTATGCCCAATTAAATGTGTGGACACGTGGTTGAAGTCCTATGTCCAATTGGATATGTGTATGGCTAGAGCCCCTTGTTTGAATAATTGTGTATGTAGTTAAAGTCCTTGGCTAATTAATAAGTAAGCATGGTTGAAGTCCCTTTTTTGAGTGCATATGAATGTGGTTAAAATCCTATACATAATGTGAATTGTTAAACCCATAAGTGTGGAGGGTAAAAGTCCCCCACTTCATGTTTAATGAATGAATGCTTGAGAATGATGATGAGCATTGATATATTAATTAGAATGTGATATATCTATATGTATGGATTAGTGTAAGAATGAGATGAAATGTCATATATTGACTTGATGTTGATTGATAATGATATTTTATCACTTATTCTTGAGCTACATGCTAGTATTCCAACCACTAACTGTCTCTGGACGCTATGCCCCCATGCGACATAGGGGTCGGAGCATCTTCTTTTCATCATACATAGTGATTAGTAGATTAAAATAGTTCGTGCATTGACTTGAAGTGGTGAGCTTCCTTTCTTCGGAACACATGCACCTCTTGGTCTCTTATCTTTAGACTTGGTCTCTTTAAGACTTGGTTTGGCTATTATCGGGGGGCTTGTCCCGACATATACATTTGTTGACTTTCGGTTTTGTATAGAAGTATTGTGAGCAACTGTGAACTTAGGTGTGAGTTAGGTATTATTAACCTATTATTGACTTATGATATTATTCCTGCAATCTTAACTTGTGAATTGGAGTTCCGTCGACCCCTATTGTATGATGAGATGTTGGGTTAAGTCATTAGGGAGACCTCTGGTTCAGGTAAACTTGAGGTGCCCATACAATATACATCGGGGTTTGGGTCGTGTTAGGCCGTTTTTGGAGTGTTTATGGATGATTGGGATGTTTTTTAACTTGATCATGAACAATGCATGTTCCAAATTAAAAGTAGAGCAGGTACTACCTGTGCCTAGGACCGGACTGCGGGTGCAAACCACATGCGGCCGCCGACAGTTAGTTTCCCAGATAGTTTTGAAATCATTTCCTAGGGTTTCCATGTATCCCAATTACACTCTTATGATGTTTTTAAGTTCTATTATGTATAGGTAATTAAGTTTTTTCTATTTTAATTAGGATTTGAATTCTAGGGTTTCTTGTAAATACCCTTAGGATTTTTTTAGTTTATTCATTCATTAATTCAGACATTATTCGGAAAAAGATATTCACATATTGATTGATTGAGAAGGAGGTCCCTTTGGGGCCAAGTTCTCAAACATCTTGTTGTTCTTGATTTGTTATTCAATTTAAGACTATGGGATTTCTTCTTTCATTATTGTGAGATTGATTTTGTAATTTTGTCTATGGATTCTATGATTGATCTCATAACTATGAGCGATTAATTTTCTTATCTAGGGTTGTGGGAATCCTGATAGATTAATGAAGTAGAGGAAGTGTCAAGTCGTTCTAGATAAAGATTTTTGCATGTATTGGTTTTCTTTGTTCTTATTGATTTCTTAGCAGTGACCAACATAAAGATCCCGCCTAGATTATTACTACTTACTCCAAAAAAAGAGTAGTGACTAGGAAAAGAAGATCACAATAGTAATTTGAAGATTAACGGTCAATCCATGCTACTAGGTATTATCTAAGTAAGATCGTTAACTATCATCTAATAACTAGAGATCCAAAAGGAAATAGTTAATTGGGATCCAGGATAAGAGTTAGTAAGACGACATCCTTAGACTCAAAAGGTAAAGGGTGAAATCCATCCGCTCTTCCAAAAGACTGTTGATGGTACATAACTTATCATATTCTGCATGCACGGTATTGGAATAGTTCGAAAGTGCACGATAAGTCTACTGAGTTGAGAAGCTAGGGGGAACACAAGCCCAGTGTTCGTCTTAGATTGTTTACAACCAAGAGCAACTATTATTTTCCTTTTTCTATTTCAGCAAATCCTCCCTTTTACTTTCCCGCATTGCATAGTGATTTCAATAAGTTCAAGACATATTTTCGGCATATTTCCTATGAAATCGGCCCAAACCTAGTTGGGTTACTATTTTTGACAGCAACTGTTTCATCCTTTAATTGGAGGTGTATTTTGGGCGTTATCACTAACATGCGTTGGGACCCTTTCAGCAGGGAGAGCTGAACACATATAGCACATGGGTGTCCTTAGGACGGATAGACCTAGATAGTCTAGATTAATGATTTTTAAATTCTCAATTTCATGACCCTTACCCCATTCGGCATCTTATATATGTATATATCAATATGTACATGTAGTTTTGACTGATTTTTGACATGGAATTATGTTATTACTTTCCCTGAGTTACATACCATTACTTATCCCACTGAACATCCTAGAACGCTATATCGTTTCATGATATAGGGTCCGAAGACACTTCTGTTGCTCTCTGTGCAGCGTTAGGTGATTAGCACGTTCATTGAGATATTTTGAAGTGGTGAGCCTCCATCCTTCGGAAGATCTTATCATTTCATTCTCCTTTCTTCATTTACTCAGTACATAATGAATTTTTTTATCATAGTTGGGGGCATGTCCCGACTTAGATGTTATTAGAATTTTTAGAGGTTATTGTAAACTGATATGGGTTGGTTGGTTACTGTTGTTAACTTTTAGTCTTCTTTGAGTTATTTTACTCATCTTCTTATTACTGGTTATTTGGCTTCCGCATTTCTATTATTATGGGCTCATGAGGTTAGGCGATGGGGGTGGTCTCTGGTCCATAGTGGGCTTGAGATACCAGTCACGACCAGGCCCTGGTTCGGATCATGATAACCTCTATTTTTATTTCTTCTTTTTCTTTTTTGTTTTTTCTTTTCTTTTTTTTCTTATTTGAATTCATTTGTCTCAACCTTCATTTTTTTTTTCTTTTTCTCTATTTTTTTTCACAAATATTATTTATTTTTCATTTGTTTTTAAAAAAAGTTAATTCATTTGCCTTAATCTTTATTTTCTTTTATTTTTTGTTTTGATCATTTCTTATTTTTTGTTCTTTTTTTTGTTTTCTTCAAACATTATTTTTATTTTTTTCTCAATATTTATTTTTTTATTCTTTTTTGTTTTATTCTACTCTTTTTTCTTTTTTCTCTTCACCTTTAGTTTTCTTCTCTTTTTTTCTTTTTTTCTCAATATTTATTTTTTTCTCTTTTTCTTCTCTTTTTTCTCTTATCTCAACTTCTATTATATTTTGCTAATGAACATAAAGTTGGATAATCCACAAAGAGGATCTTCTTTCTTTGACATCGAAGTAAATTTAAAGGTGTGACTTGTTGTTTGGAAGTCCTTCGAGATAAATCTTTCCTCTAAGGCAAGTTATGGAACATATCATAAATCAAGATAAAATATGATAGTGCCAAGTCTTTCCCATAGGGCGTAACTTGTTGTTTGAAAGTTCTTGAGCAAAGTGTGGCCTCTAAGACATAAATTATAGTACATCTCATAAATCAAGACATAATGCGGTAGTGTCAACTATTGCTCATAGGTTGTACTTGTTGTTTGGAAGTCCTTCGGCTAACTCTTTCCTTTAATGCAAGAGTGATAGAACATCTCATATATTAAGACACAATGTGGTAGTGTTAGCTTTTGCCTATGGGTCGTACCTTGTTATTTGAAAGTCTTTAGGCTAAGTCTTGCCTCTAAGACAAGAGTTATAGAATATCTTATAAATCAAGGAACAATGTCATAGTGTTAACTCTTGCCCATGGGGCGTAACTTGATGTTTGAAAGCCCTTCGACTAAATCTTGCCTCTAAGGCAAGAGTTATAGAGCATCTAAAAAATTAAAACATAATGTAGTGGTGTCAGTTTCGTACATGGGGCGTAATTTGTTGTTTGAAAGCTCTTGGTCTGAGTCTTGCCTCTAAGGCAAGAGTTATAAAACATCTCATAATTTCAAGACATGATATGGTAGTGTCAAGTTTTGCTCATAGGGCATAACTTATTGTTAGAAAGTCCTTGAGCTAAGTCTGGCCTCTAAGGCATGATTTATAGAACATATCATAAATCAAGACACAATGTGGTAGTCTCAACTCTTGCCCATGGCATGTACTTATTGTTTGAAAGTCCTTGGGATAATTTTTGCCTATAAGGCAAGAGTTATAGAACATTTCATAAATCAAGACACAATTTGGTAGTGTTAAATCTTGCCCATGAGGTGTAACTTGTTGTGTGAAAGTTCTTAGGTTAAGTCTTGCCTCAAAGGCAAAAGTTATAGAATATCTCATAAATCAAGGCACAACGTAATAGTGTCAACTCTTGCCCACGGGGCGTAGCTTGCTATTTGAAAGTCCTTTGGCTAAGTTTTGCCTCTAAGACAAGAGTCATAGAGCATCTGGGAAATCAAAACACAATGTGGTGATATCAGTTCTTGCTCATGGGGTGTAACTTGTTGTTTGAAAGTTCTTGTCTAAGTCTTTCCTCTAAGGCAAGTGTTATAGAATATCTCATAAATCGACACACAATATAATAGTGTCATCTCTTGGTCATGAGGCATAACTTGTTGTTTGATGGTTATTGGGCTAAATCTTGCCTCTGAGGCGAAGGTTATAAAGCATCTCATAATCAAAACACGATGTGGTAGGGTTAACTCTTGTCCATGGGGCATAAGTTGTTGCCAGAAAGTCTTTGGGCTAAGTCTTTCCTCTAAGGCAATAGTTATAGAACATCTCATAAATCAAAACACAATATGGTAGTGTCAACCTTGCCCATGGGATGTAACTTGTTGTTTGAAAGTTCTTGAGCTAAGTCTTGCCTCTAAGATAATAGTTGTAGAACATCTCATAAATTATAACACAATATGGTAGTGTCAACTCCTGCCCATGAGACGTAACTTGTTGTTTGAATGTCCTTGGATTATGTCATGTCTCTAAGACAAGATTTATCGAACCTATCATAAATCAAGATGCAATGTGATACTGTCAAATCTTTCGCATGGGGCGTAACTTATTTTTTCGAAGGAATCTAAGAAAAGAAAAAAAAATAATAGTTCTTTAAAAATAAAATCAAATAGAGTTGAGGGAAAAAAGGATCAAATAAAAATATTAAAATAGAAATAGTCGAGGAAAAAGAAAAAGGAGAAAAAATAGATGTTAAGCAAAGAAAGGAAAAAAATGAGAAAAAGAGAAGATGATGAAGAAAAAAATGATGAAAAAAATTTAAGAAATAAAGATCGAGAATTTAAAAAAAAAAATGAAAAGAAAAAAAATAGAAATCAAAGAAAAAGAAAGAGAAAAAAGCAGAAGTTCAAAAGAGAAAAGAGAAAAAAAAGTAAAGGTTGAAATTATTTTCGAAAAAACCAGAAAGAAAAAAAAAAGTAAAAAGTAAAAATAAAAAATGTTGAAATATAAATAAGCATGAATCATTGTTTAAAGTTATTTGAAATATAGAGGGGCAAATAGGCAAAAATTCTATATCTAAAAAAAGAAGGAATACTAGTTTTGTAAAGTCACAAGTCATTCATTATGTGAATCACTAAGTGGTTTACCGGACCGTATCCTTATGGAGAAACGGCATCTTTTTTCTTCTGAACTTATCCTCCAAACTCTCTTTAGCACTTAAACTTAACTTCTGTTTATTTACCCACCTTAACATCTTTAAAGTTTATTTGTTTGACCCCTAAAGGTGACGTGACATTTTTTTTAAAAAAAGGGCTCGTTTACTTATTAAAAAGGAAAAAAAACTGTGTTTTTTTTAATTAAAAACTGATAAACCCACTTTTTATTTTAATATACATTACAAAAGAATATCCTTCTCTTCAATGTCCTCCATCCCCCTCATGGCAACCCACACCCACACCCTACACTCTTTTCTTCTCCAATTGATCAAGGACAATACTCATTTTCTTTAAACCATCAATTCTTCCATTAACAATCCCATCCATTTTCTTCAACCATTAATTTCTCCATTAATAACCTCACCCATTTTCTTCAACCATTAATTCCCCCATTAACAACTTCATCCATTTTCTTTAACCATTAATTTCTCTCATTAACAATCTCACACACATTCTCCATCAACACTTTCAAGATGGTAATTAACCGGACACAAAATGTAATGATTAAGATGTAATAATTCTACATTCTTATACCCCCGAAAAAAATCACCCTTCAGCTGAAAGCTTTGAAAAAAAATAGAGTTTTTTTTTTTTTGCTTTGCTTTTTTCTGATTTTGAAAACCATAATTAACAAACTATGTGATTGGTCTGAGATCATCATAGCGATTATGTTGTTTCAAAATCAAATCTTCAGCCCTCAAAATCAAAATTATATTTACAATTTATCCACTATGTTTACTTTAGTCCAAGACTATGAAAGAAGAAGACCCACCTGTCTTCTTAAAAAAAAAATAAAGTTTTTTTTTTTACTTTGTTTTTCTTTTCTTTTTTTTTGAAAAAACGATTGAGATTCAATTGGAAAATTAGGGGGTGGAGCGCTGGAAGAGGAGGAGGGGGGCCTTACGTTTGCAGGGTAAAAGGTGGGGGTGAGGGCTGGAAGAGAAGAAAACATAGAGAGGGCGGGGTGGACGAATGGGGTGGGGGTGTGAAGAAGAAAGAAAATGGGGATGGGAGTGCCTTTTTTATTTAATATATATAAAAATAATGTATGGGGGATTAAATTTTTTTTAGAAAAATAGTAATTTCTTACGTGGCATTGATGTATAGGCGAGTATAACACACTCTCCGTTGTGAGAGTGGTATTCAGTTTTGAGGGGTAAAAATAATATACTTTAAAGATGTTAAAGGGGGTAAATAAACAGAAGTTTAATTTAAATGCTAAAGTGAGTTGAGCGGACAAGTTCAAGGGGCAAATCAGGTCTTTTCTCTTTTCCTAATTAAAAAGATATTCTAATTTTGGACCGAATATAAAATGTCATGTGTAGTGCTACTTGGCCTATTTATTTATTTATTTATCTATTTGTTCATTGGAGCGTGCATCACTCTCCAACTCATCCGGTTGGGTGGATTTTTCACGTTAAAAATTCATAAAGTACAAGAGTAACAAAAGCACCTCATAATTTAAGTATGAAACTTACAAAATAATGATAATAATAACTTAAAAAGGAATTTATTGTATTCACTCTTATTTTTAAAAAAAAAAATAAAAACGCACAAATTGCCGAGAACACATAACCCTATGTTTTTATGACTATTCGAAAGCCCAGGGTTAGATGTGGACTCAACCATCATCACCAGAAAAAAAACAAACAAAATTCAGCTTTTTATAACGTCCAACATATACAGTACCAGGTTTACTCCTCTCTGCAGCTTTTATAACTTTAACATATACAGTACCAGGTTTACTCCTGTCTGCAGCTTTTCATTTGCTCCGACACTAAAAAGAAAGTAAAAATTGCAGAAATCCTTCCTATTTTTTGCTCTTATTTAACAAAACAAATAAAAATGTGATACATGCATACTGTGTTGAAGACAAGTATCTGCACTCTTCTGCAGATGAATCTGCACACCCCCTAATTAGGGATATGACGACATGACATGGAAAAATGGGGGCACGGCTGGCTGGCTATATACTACAATTCACAAGCAGGCTACAAATACAAATCTGAACCTAATAGGAGGCCCAAATACACCTTACTACCAAGTTCTAAGTTTTAAAATTACAATTGGGCTAAACCATATCCTATCCAAAGACATGCAGCAGCTAACACGACGGGGGTTGAAGTTGCTTCAATCGTCTTACTACTTGCTTCATTGTAGGTCTAGTAGAAAGAGAGTCAACTGTGCAGACCACAGCCAAGTGTAGGACCTCAACCAAATCATCATGTGGACCTGAATCCCATAGACCAGCAGTAAAGAATTCCTTGGCACGGCCCTGGCGTAAAAGCATGCACGCCCAAGCTACAATATTGAATCCATTGCCATAAGAAGAGAAAGAGGGATCAAGTGCTTTCTTATCAGATATTAACTCAAGCAACACAACCCCATAACTGTAGACATCAGCCTTGTCCGAAACGCGGCAAGTCATGGCATATTCAGGAGCAACATATCCAAAAGTTCCCGCCACACCAGTAGTGGCATGGGTCTCTGAAGTTCCCAGTAATCTAGCCAAACCAAAATCAGATAAATATGCATTATAATCCTCATCCAATAGGATGTTGCTTGGCTTCACGTCACGGTGAAGCACACGTGGTACACACTGATCATGCAGGTAGGCAAGTGCACGAGCTATATCCAAAGCAATCTTGTGAAGAACCCTCCAATCCACAGCCCTTGTAGACCTCTCCTGAATAAACTTTTCCAAATTACCACCTGGCAAATAGTTATAGATTAGAAACATTTCTGTTTCACTATTATGATATCCTATCAGAGTTACGAGGTTGGGATGCCGAAGCCTCCCCAGAGTTCTGATTTCTGCATCAAATTGTTGAATCCCCTGAAAACGTCCTACTGCAAGTCGCTTTACTGCCACTAGGAACCCTGGCGCAATCTCCGCTTTGTATGTTGCTCCAAAACCACCACTGCCTATGCAATTGCTAGCATTGAAGCTCCCTGTGGCCCGCACGACATTCTCAAATGTCAAAGGAACCGCAACTTCTGTAAAAACTGTAACTTCTTTCCTGGTAGATCCCGCAACTCTAGATCTTGGATTCCATTTTCTGGTGTAAAAGAACAGGATTGTCAGAGCAAGAAGAACTGACACAATAGCTGCAGCAGATGTTATGGATGCAATCTCTATTGAGTTGAAACCACTGCTCCCTCCTTTTTGGGTTGAACCCGATGGAGATGCAGCAGAATCTTGTGAGTCCCCTATTCTTCCCTGCTGATCTGCAGAAGGTGTTGATAGAGAAAATGCACGGCAAGATTGCAGAAAGGGGTTTCCCTGAACACTATTGCATTTCATCAAATCTTTGTTTAGAGGCAGTGGCCCAGACAGATTATTGAAAGACACGTTAAATACTGCCAGTGTGGTCACATTGGCCAAGCCCGAAGGTATTTTCCCTGATAAATTATTGTTATTGAGAAGAAGGGCAGTCAAATATCTCAAATTCACCAGATTCTTTGGAATTTCACCAGACAAAGAATTCGAAGAAAGTTCAAGCACTTCTAAAGAGTGCAATTGCCCAAAACTTGAGGGGATGGAGCCAACCAGATTATTGCCAGCCAAAGAGAGGTAACTGATATCCTTCAACTGGCCAAGACTGCTAGGAATATGGCCTCGCAGGAGGTTCCAACTTAAATTGAGAGCAACCAAAGAAACCAGACTCCCTATACTGGGAGGAATTGTCCCATCAATCTGATTTTTGGATGCATCCAACAGACTAAGAGACCCACAAATTGCACCAATATCCTCTGGAATTTGACCAGACAATGCATTATTGCTTACATCAACAATCATACCTTTCAATTCATGACATTTCTCGAACAAGTTACCAGGAAAAGATCCAGAAAACCTGTTACTACCAGCAAGAAATGCATAAACAATTTGCTTGCCTAACCTTTCAGGTGCAATGAGCATGGAAGGCGATAAATTTCCTGTGAAATTGTTACCACCGAAATTATGAAATACTGCATGGTCACCATCACCTCCAAATAGTGAAGTGGTGTCTAGAACACTTCTACTGGTGAAATGTGCAATATATGCAGATGATGTATCATAGGGCATAAATGGATCTCCACTGCTGGATACAATATGAGCACAACTGTAGTTGGAAAACTTGGGAATTGAACCAGAGAGATCATTGCCACTCACATCGAACACAAACATGCAAGGAACTGGCAGTTTGTCAACAAGCTGTCCAGTCAGCCTATTTGAGTTCAAGTCAAGAAAATGCAGCTTCTGGCAGCTACCCAATTCTTCGGAAATCTCTTCATGATAATAATTTTGAGCCAAATTCACCATCTCCAAACTATCACAAGCACCCCAACTGTCGGGAAATTTTCCTGAAAGAGTTGACCTCGGAGCCCATATCATCCTCAATCTAGGAAGCCTGGTAATCTCTGGTGGGATTGTGCCTTCAAAAAAGTTATACTCATCAGTATAAGCCCATTTTGCGGAAGCGTCAATTGCTGAATCAGACACATTTGGAAGAGGATCCCATAAATTTGACAGTACAAGAATGGACAGTTTCGAGCAGTTTCCTAGCTGAGATGGTATTTCTCCACTTAGGCTGTTCCTAGACACATCAAGAATCTTGAGCTCAGTTAGTTGACCAAATTCAGCTGGAATACCCTCTTCCAACAAATTTGAATACAAGGCAAGTGACTGCAACCGTCTGCAGTTCCCTAAACTTTTGGGAATAGCCTCACTTAATAAATTACCTGCCATCTCTAGAATTTCAAGCTTCTCACAAGAACGCCCAATCTCACCCGGAATAGACCCGCTGAGCCGATTAAAAGACAGGTACATTCCCCTCAGATCTCCAAGTCCACCAATGAATGCTGGAATAGTCCCATTTACTCTATTTCCAGCAAGATTCAAGATTTGTAGAGCAAGGCAA
Organism: Capsicum annuum; assembly: GCF_002878395.1. Lineage (NCBI taxonomy): Eukaryota > Viridiplantae > Streptophyta > Magnoliopsida > Solanales > Solanaceae > Capsicum > Capsicum annuum. The sequence goes on along the minus strand of NC_061114.1, from coordinate 86,149,012 downwards.
TTCGACAAGGAATTTGGAATCCCACCCACAATCTTATTAAAACCCAAATTCAGAACCCTCAATTTCCTCAACCCCTTAAAATTCAATGGCAAAAACCCAGTAATTAAATTCCCTTCCAGATCCAAAACTTCAAGTTTCTCCATATCCCAAATTCCCAAGGGAATTTCACCAGTCAATTCATTAAAAGGCAAGGATAAAACCCTGAGTTCAGTTAATTTAGAAATTACCACAGGTACTTTACCAACAAGCTTCACACTATTATTAGCACAAGCCCTTCTAATTCCAAAGCCATACAAAGGAAATTGAGCAATTTTAGAACAAGATAAAGAACCCAAATTACCTCCACTGATGTTCAAAGACACAACACGTGAACTGGAATCACAGAAAACACCAAACCAAGAACAGTGATCAGTACTTGTCGAACTCCAGCTAGAAATCACTCCAGAAGAGTCTAAAAGTGAGGCCTTTAACTCCAAGAGTGCTGATTTATCTGAATCTGAAGAGACTGCGTACCCATGAGCTAAGAAAAACGCACAAACGATGAGAAAAAGCTGCTTCAAGGGTTTGTGATTATTGAACCATTTGATGAAAAAACAACAACGATGACCCATTACTGAAACCCCAAAAGGGTCTTCAAAAATGCAAAAAGCAGACCCTAAATCCCCTTTCTTGTCAAGATGATGGAAACCAGAAATGGGGTTTTGAAACCCAAAATCCCTAGCCCTAACCCTAGTTTTTTGGGCTGCTTCTTTGTGAACAGAAGAAGAAGAGGAGAGAGAGAGTCAAGAAGAGAGGAGAGAGAGAAGACTTAAGACAGCCAGAGAGAGAGAAAACGCGTTGCTGCTGTTTTTCAATTTTCTCATTTTTCTCTGTGACTCAAAACTCTTTTTCCTTTCCTTTGTTTTTGTGTCCTTGTACGTTCATTTCCATTAAATTCTTTGCTCAACTGTTTTCGTTTTTGTTCGTCTCAAATTATTTTCAATTTCTCATTTTTAAATTATTATTATTTTCTAATGTGGGGTCTGTTGAAGAGAGTAATGGTGGGGTCTGGTCTACATACTACTTTGGTGAAAGAGATGGGGACATGCCGGTCAATAAATGCGTCATCCCGTCAATATCCTACCTTCCATGGCTGATGCATCATCCCATCAATATCTACCTTCCTTGGCTGTTGAATACGGACGACACTAAAAATTACTTCTACCGTCCCATTGTGTATGATATTTTTATATTCGTATCATCTTTTCTTATTGAGATAATACATTAAAACTCCTTGAATTTGTCCCGATAATTTATTTTATCAATTAAACTTTATGGATAATTATTTACCCCTAAATTTTTTTGAATATCATCTTAAAAATACAAAATCCCTCTCATTAAGGAGAGTGTATTACACTTGCGCCACACCAGCGTTACATCAGCAATACATCAGCGCCACGTCAAAATTTATTTTTAAAAGAGTGACCCTACTAATTTATTTATTATACAATATTAAAAAAAGAAAAAAAAATCCCTCCGCCCTTCCCGCCCCTAACCTTTCTTCTTCCAGCCCCACCCCACCCCCCTTTCTTCTTCTAACCCCACCCCCACCCCTTGAATCACTTTTTGGTCATGTAATTGCTTCTCCTCAGCCAACCTTTTATATTGATTTGCTTCCATTTCAACTAGACTCTTGTCGTTTTGTAATCGCAATATCATCCCCAATGTTTTCTCAGCTGTTATACTGCTGCAATTCTCTCCTTTTCAAGTTTCAAACAAGCAACATTTGCTCTATGCCTTTCCATTTTTATCATTTTTCTCAGTGACAAAACATCAAACACTTTGTCTTCATCATTACACTCGTCTTCATACTCCTCCTTTTCATCATCCATTTTCAATAAATCACAATTTTTTTCCTCTTCTAAGTTCGAATTCATCAATAACCCAATCTTACAAGACTTCATCTTTTCACTGCATTTCCCATCAAAAATATTTTTGGAGCAACAACCATTTCTCAATTCACGTGATTTCCCACAAAAATCACAAAATTAAAAAAACGATTTCAATCCTTACAATACCAAGTAAACTGCAAAACCCTCAATCCCAAACCAAGCAACAACAAAAACTCCAAAACTTTATACAATCGTCCAAACCACTGAAACACCAAAGAATCAAATCCTTAATCAGCATTCAAACTCAAATGCTTCGATGATTCAATTATGGCAACAGATTTGATAATTTGAGAAGTAATTGGGGTTAGATTTTTTAGGGGGGCTGGTGGTGGTTGGCATGTTAGAGAGTAGAATTAGGGTGGGGGTGGGGGTAGAAAAAGAAGGAGGAAATTCTTTTTTTTTGTTATATATATATATATATATATATATATATA
>NC_061114.1:86102328-86146547 GCF_002878395.1 Capsicum annuum | reverse complement strand
AATGTTAAAGTAAGTTGGACTGACAAGTTTAGGGGGGTTTTGATGTATTATCTCTTTCTTATTTGGTAACTATTCAAAGACACAATTCTACTTTTACCTTTACTGATCCCACTTAATTAAAAAAAAAATAGAAACACATTTTTTAATAAAGGACAATTTGGTAAACATTATCAAGCCTTTTCTTATTTCTTAAACTCCGTGCCCGATTAAATTGCGATACATAAAATAAGACGGATGAAGTAATGTTATAAAATATAAGTAATAAGAACAAGAAGAATGAAAAGATAAATTGTTAATATAACGTAATAAGAACAAGAAGAATGAAGACATATTCGAGAGTAATTTTTTTTTTTGAGGAATTGTTGAGGTGTTTTATTGCAATGAAGAATAATCTCTTTATTTATACAAAAAATTAAATGTCTCAAAAGTTGAACTTTCTAATTTTTTCATAAATAGACATTCATTATATAGGGTAATACATTTATAATACTTCAACTTGAATGTCTAATTGATAGATAATGTGTCTCTTAAAACCCTACAAGAAAAAATTCAGCAAAATAAAAATTTAGTGAACGAAAAATAGTACACATGTCTAATAATATGCATATAGGCTACCTCTTTATAATCTTACAAGTAAGTCTAATAGGACAAAATCTCATATGAAAAAAAGAGTACAACCCGTATTAACTCCCCCTAATGAGAATATCCTTGAACCTTTTGTTGGGTTCAAGATTAAAAGGGTGATTGGAAAATAGAGCCAAATGGAGGGAAAAATTGAGATAACACTAAAAAATAAAAAGTGTACTAAAAAATAAAAAGTCTACTAATTTTTCCACATTAGTGGGAGAATGAAACTTTCAAGTGTTTATATTAAGAAACACTTACTTCACATGGTAAGTGAGACAATAACCAAGAGGTGCCTTGCATCATCATTATCGTCGCTCGTTCGGCTTCAAATTTGGATTTGGATTTGGATAATGATCGATCGATGAAATCAATCTTTTTGGACAAAATTTATTTGGGAAGAAATCCAATGCAGTTTGAAAATCCTAAGAAAAAACATAATAGTTTTGTTCCCCCATTAACGTGAATGCATGCAGTGCAGAAACAACTGCCGAAATGCGAAATGCTGCTTCGGAAGAGATGCAATCCTTCTACGAAATGACACACTGATTTAGAAAAAGAGATGTCTATTCGGATGATTGTGACTCTCCATAAAAAGGCCCAATGATTCGATGAACAGGCATGACTATTTCAAAGGATACATCTTTCCAAATAAACCATTGCCTCCTTTCGGAAGAGGCACTTGATGACTATATAAACTTGCATTTTTCCACAGGTTTAGTAAGAAATTTTTCTATATTAAAAACACTTCTTGTCTTCCAAAAATACTCCGTGTGATCATTTAATTGTTGAGTTAGTTCGAAGAGAATTCGATCGTTTGAGGTACCACTACAGTCGAATTGTTAGGCCATTTTATCCTGGAAGGAAAATTCTGCAACCTCGGATACTTGAAGAGAATTATTCCCTCAAGGACACTCTGCGAATTCGGAGGACTTGTTCTTTTCTGCTTCATCTTATTTTTTCTATAAAATTTTGAAAACACACTTCTTTGAAAGGTCGTTTTGATCTTGTGTTGAAGGTGTTGGAATACTGCATAAGTGTTCTTGATTTATTCTTGAACTCGGTTGAAGTTGTTGTGCCGAAATACAGATTTTGTGTACTTGAAAATTAAAATCTTTAGGAAATAACCTTTCAGAATCTGTGTTGTTTGGTTTCTGGAGATTAAAGCTTCACACTTTCTACTTCATTTGAACTTAATATGTGATTTGAAGTCATAAAAACTTCATCATAAGTTAAAGGTCACTCGGTTGACGATTAAAAGTCATAAAAAATTTATCGTTAAACTAAAAATAAGGGTATTTAAAGTTTCTACAACTTTATAAGTAGTATTTCGATATACTAAAATTTACTGTCTTTTTGTGATAGGAAAATAACTATTGACAATCATGTGAATGATATTGCAACGACTGTGGCAACAACTAATATTGCCACGAGTCACACGAGTGCTTCGCGGCAATGGCACCAGTGGAGAAACCTAAAAAATTCTTGGGTGTTGATTTTAAAAGGTGGTAATAGAAAATGTTCTTCTACCTTACAACATTGTTTCTTCAAAGATTTACATATGAAGAAGCTCCTAAGATGCCCGAAGGAACTTCAGACCAGGAAAAATTTATCGTAATGGAAGCATAGAAACACTCTGATTTTCTATGCAGGAATTATATTATAAATGGCCTCCAAGATGAACTATACAACGTGTATAATGGAATGAAATCGATAAAAAAGTTGTGGGGTTCGCTAGAAAGAAAATACAAGACTGAGGATGCTGGAACCAAGAAGTTCTTTATTGCAAGATTCCTTGAGTTTAAAATGATTAACATCAAGTCTGTTGTATCTCAAGTCCAAGAACTGCAAGTTATCATCCATGATCTCCCCACGGAAGGTATAAATTTGATGAATACTTTAGTTGAACATATTAAAAATGTTCTTAATGTTCACATGAACTTAATTGCAGGTTTGATTATGAACGAGACGTTTCAAGTCATGATAATAATAGAAAAGTTACAACCTATGTAAACGGACTTCAAGAACTACTTGAATATAAACGAAAGGAGATGACAGTCGAACATCTCATAGTGAAACTGCATTGAAAAAGATAACAAAAACGCAGAAATAAGGTTGAAAGAAAATTCTGCAATAAGAGGAGCAAATATTGTAGAAGACGACCACAACAACTCCAAAAAATGGGAGAAAGCTGGACAGATAAATAATTAACATAAGAAAAAATTCAAGAAAAAAATTCTTTAACTGTGGCAAGATTAGCCACAAGTCAACAGATTGTCATACTCCAAAGAAAGGGAAAAAGAAGGACTAAGCAAATATGACTAAATCCAAGAAATAAACAGATGATTTGTAACCATGCTGTCTGAATGCAACTTGGTGGGAAATTCTCAAGAATAGTGAATGGATTCTGATGCCACCCGCCATATTTGTGCAAATAAGGAGTTGTTGGCTGTTTTTACTCCGGCTCAAGGCGAAGAGAAGATATATATGGCCAAATCTGCAACTGTAAAAGTTGAAGACACAGGAAAAGTCTACCTAAAAATAACATCAGGCAAAGTGTTGACTTTGAACAATGTCTTATATGTACTGGAGTTACGAAAAACTTGATTTATGTATCATTTCTTGACAAAAATAGATTCAGATGTGTATATTTTTGAAAAAATTATACTTAGTAAAGGAGAAGTGCACGTAGGAAAAGGCTACCTTACTGAGGGCCTACTCAAAATAAATGTAATGAATGTTGAAATCAATAAAAGTTTAATTTTTTCTTACTTGCTTGAGTCGAATGATTTGTCATGTCAATTATAAAACATTGCAAAAACTGATTAACTTAGAAGTTTTGCCAAACTTTGACTGCAATTAATCAAAATGCCAAACGTGTGTGGAATCAAAGTATGCTAAGCATTCATATAAGTCCGTTAAAAAGAATTCCAATCCCTTAGACTTAATAAACACTGACATTTGTGATATGAAGTCAACACCATCTCGTGGTGGAAAAAAGTATTTTATAACTTTATTGACGATTGCACTAGATATTGTTATGTTTATTTGCTAAATAGTAAGGATGAAGTAATAGATGTGTTTAGGCAATATAAAAAAGAAGTTGAAATCAGTTAGAGAGGATAAAATTAAAATGCTAAGAAGTGATAGGGGTGGAGAATGTGAATCTCCCTTTTATGAAAATATGTGTAAAGAATGGAATTGTCTATCAAACTACGGCCCCGTATTCACCTCAATCCAATGGAATTATGAAAAATAAAAACCAAACCTTGAAGGAAATAATGAATGCATTACTATAAGTTCAGGTTTACCGAAAAACTTGTGGGAGAAAGCTATCCTTACAGCTAACCGAATACTCAATGGAATGTCCCATAGTAAGACACAATCAATTCCATATGAAAAATGGAAAAGAAGGAAATCCAACTTGAAATATTTCAAAGTATGGGGGTGTTTAGCGAAGGTTCAAGTTCCTACGCCTAAAAGGGTAAAAATAAGACCTAAGATAGTAGACTATGTATTCATAGGATATTCTAAAAGTAGTAAAGCATGTCGGTTTTGTGTTCATAAATTCAAACATCTAGTTATCAATGAAAATATAGTAATTGAATCAGATATTGTTGAATTCTTTGAACATATTTATCCGTATAAAACTAGACATAAATAGTCTAGTAGGGGGTCTAAATGAACTCGAGATGAACCAAGTGAGGATGTATATAATGATGAGAATCCAAGATATAGTACACATCAAAGAATGTCAACTTTGTTTGGATCAGATTTTGTAATATTTCTATTAGAAAATGAGCCTCAAATATTTAAAGAAGCGTTGTCGTCTTCAGACTCATCCTTTTGGAAAGAGGTAATCAATAGTGAGATTGACTCAATCTTAAGCAACCATACATGGGAGTGGGTTGATCTTCCTTCGGGAAATAAAACTTTAGGTTTTAAATGAATCTTTAAAAGGAAAATGAAAATAGATGGTACTATTGATAAATACAAGGCAAGACTTGTAGTAAAAGGCTTCAAATAGAAAGAAGGCCTTGATTACTTTGACACGTACTAGCAAGTAACAAGGATAACTTCAATTCGAATGTTAATTTCCTTGGTGACGGTCTAATGTCATTTTGGGTGCATGTTCACTACGGAAAGTTCAAAGGGAAACCTACTTATCCAAATATTATCAATTTTTTCTTGATTATCACATACTTATCCATAAAGTTTTACAAAAAAGTAGCCATTCCCCATTCATTTAGGGGATTTTTAGGTTCAAGATTAAAAGTGTGAATGGAAAATGAAGGGGATAAGTGGAGGGAAAAAATGAGATATCACTCCAAATGAAAAGTATACTAAAAAATGGAAAGTATACTAATTCTCCCACATCCAAAAGTTGAAGGTGGCATATGTGAGAATATTACGATGGATGTGTGGCCATACCAGGAAAGATAGGGTGAGGAATGAGATTATGGGGAGAAGGTGGAAGTTGCCTTGGTGGAGAACAAGATGCGAAAAGTAAGGTTCCGTTAGTTTAGGCACGTGATGAGGAAGGGCTCTAATGCTCCAGTGTAGAGGTGTGAGACACTGGCTATGGATGGTTTAAGGTGGGGTAGAGGCAATTGAAGAAATATTGGAGAGAGGTGATTAGGCATGATATAGAGAAGTTACAGCTTACAGAAAAACATGACCCTTGATAGGAAGGTGTGGAGGATGCGAATTAGAGTAAAGGGTTATGGGGTGAGAGTGCATCAGTAATAGTAGAGGAGTGTTTCTCTGTGTCTGGAGTGTCTTGTTTGGGGTAGCGGTGGTAGTTTATTTTGCATACCATACCAGTTTATATGTACTTATCTTTTGTGGTTGTTATAATGTTAGCTTGTCTTGCATACCATACTAGTTTATATGTACTTATCTTTTCTATTTGTTATACTGCTAGCCATCCTAAGCCAGGGGTTTATCGGAAACAACCTCTCTACTTCTCCTGAGATAGTGGTATGGTCTGCGTATACTCTACCCTCCCCAGACCCCACAAGGTAGGAATACACTGGGTTTGTCGTTGTTGTTATTGTATTGGTGGGAGAATAAAACTTTCAAGTTCTTATATTAAGAAATACTCCACATGGTAAGTGAGGCAAGAACCAAGAGGTGCCTCGTGCTGTCGTCATCGTCACTCGATTGGATCGGCTTCAGATTTGGATTTGGATTTGTCAAATGATTAATCGATGAGATCAATTTTTTTGGACAAAATTTATTTAGGAAGAAATCCAATGCAGTTTGAAAATCCAAAGGAAAAGTGTAATAGTTTTGTTCCTATATTAACGTGCATACATGCAGTGCAGAAACAACTGCAGAACTGTGAAAAGATATTTTCGAAAGGGATGCAACCCTTCTAGGAAATAACATACTACTTCAGGAAAGGAGATGTTTGTTTGAATAGTTATGAATATCCATAAAAATACACAATGATTCGATGATCAGGTATGACTGTTCAAAAGGATATATCTTCCCGAATGAACCATTGCCTCCTTTTGGAAGAGGCACTTGATGGCTATATAAATCTACATTTTCCCACAAGTTAGTACAAAATTTTTCTATATTAAAAAAACTTCTTGTCTTCCAAAAATACTCCATGTGATCATTTAATCGTTGAGTGAGTTCGAAGAGAATTCGATCGTTTGAGGTACCACTACAGTTGGATTGTTAGACCATTTAATCCTGGGAGGAAAATTTCGTAACCTCGGGTACTTAAGGGGAATTATTTCCTTAAGGACACTCCGTGAATTCGGAGGACTTTTTATTTTCTACTTTATCTAATTTTTTCTCTAAAATTCTTAAAACACACTTCTTTGAAAGGTCATTTTGATCTTGTATTGAAGGTGTTGGAATACTTCATAAGTGTTCTTGGTTTATTCTTGAACTCGTGTTGAAGTTGTTGTGCCAAAATACAATATTTTTGTACCCGAAAACAACACCTTCGCATCCTAATATTGTGTATCTTCTTCTTGAAAATTGCACTTAGAAGAAACTTGGTGAATAAATCAGTCCTATTGTCATTTAAACAAATCTATTGCACATTAAGATCACCATTCTTTTGGAGCTCGTATGTATAGAAAAGCTTTGGCGAAATGTGCTTTGTTCTATCTCCTTTTATGAATACTCCCTAAAGTTGTGTCATACATTTTGCAGCATTTTCATATAAAATTGTGGATAGTTTGTCATATTTCAAACCACATTTTTTCTCGAATGATATGTATCATCGACATCAATCACACACATTCTCGACTTTCTTTATGAGTAACTATTATCTCAGCATGGTTCAATGAAATGACTACAATAAACTGCTTTGTAGATCTCCAAGATATGACAGTGCTCCTACTTATAAACACATAGCTTTTTTGAGATTAAACTTTATACGGGTAAGATAAATACCCAACATCAGCATAACCAACAAGATCAGGACTGTAATGTTTAGAATAAAATAACCCATATCGATAGTCCTTTTAAGTATCATAATATGCATTTGATCCCATTCTGATATCTCCTCGTAGGAGCAGAACTACAACTTGCTAACAAATTGACCAAAAAAATTATATCAGGCCTTTTAATCTTTGCAATATACATTAGTACAACAGTTGCAATAAGATATGGTATTTCACAACTAATTTAATTCGATAAATTTCTCATTTCAGCAAATAATCAATTACTTTTGAAAACTCTCCAAGAGTTCTAATAATTTTCAAGTTTTAAATTTATGCAATATAAGGATTATATATAAGTTTTTCATATATTTTTATATGCTTCAAACATTTTGAATCCTTAAAAACTTTTTATATAAATTTTATCAAGTGGTAATTCAGTATTTCATGTGTGACATCTTCAAGTGTCTGGAATGCAAATCAAATAATTTTTATGCTTACCAAGATGCACTCTTTTATGTCACTTGATAACTATTTCTACGCCAGCATGCTTAAATAAAAGTAGAATTCAAATCTTCGTAATCTTTTACAATATTGCTCCAATATTGTATCAAAGATATTATCAATTATATATCATTTTGTATCGATTTGCAACTAGCCATAACATTTTGAGATCTCATCGCTTTATTATTTTTAGGTACCTGAACCTCTTATAAACTTTCATGAAGTGTTAGTCGTAGGTTCTTCAAAAGTACATTACCTCCTTATTATGATCATTTGCTCCTTTTTTTTCAAGAATTATTGCTTTTACAATCGATTGATCTACCATACTTCTTACATGTAGTATACTTTGTCCTTCAGAGACATCTAATTGAAGCATTAACAGCTAAATACAATATCAAATTTTGGGTCAGCAAATGCTCCTAGCATTTGAACTTGAATTATCATTTAAATAAGGATCATATTGATGATAATTCACAATATATTTCTTAGTTGTTTATTATGTCTCCCTCATGTTAGGAAAACTAACATACATCACAAATTACTTTAAGAAATTCATCTATGTGCATCATGGTATATTCATTAATCATATATCGTATATTAAAAAATATTTAGATGGAATATTTGATTCATGAACTTAAACCAATTAAGAGGCAAAAAATAATCATAATCTGTTAGTCTAATGTATACAAGTGCTATTGTATGCAATATATAATATTTTAGACCAACACATGAAGTTTTGTTCTCATTAACAATGATTTAGCTATTTAACAAAGGCATTCAATGCTAAACCAACATGACCAAGATGAATTATCCTGATTACACAATTTGAAAATTATGCTCTTAACTCAATTTTACTAAACAAGCAAAATCTATGAATGTCAACTATAGGTTGATAATGTACGCACATGTGATCATCTTATATTAATGCATCTTTTCAACATATCACATGATAGGGGAACTAACTCTTATTTGTCTTTTATACTTTTTATATTTAAGGGATCAAATCTCCGCATTAGTTGGTCCAATCAATTTATCATGAGAACAAGTAACATTAAAGTTCAGAATAATTTTCTAATTCTTCAATATGTGTTTAATACTTAATATGCACATCTTTGAAATATCGCAACCATTCATATCAACTTATGAACTTTTATACTAGTAAACTTTAAATTTATCATGTCATGTGTTTTTTTGCTTTATATCAATAAACCCCTAGTTTATTATGATATGTGATCTCATCATGCTCGAATAAATTTTTCTTATTTTACCTTATCCATCATAATATCATCAATGTCTTATCTATAAAGGCGTCTTAAGATATAAATCGATGAGACTTAAACCCAACATCTTCATCATGGTGCATTGGGACTATATCCTGATGTCTTACCCTTTATGGAATGAAATTCGAGTCAATAATCTTACCTGCTTAATGGTATAACAGACCAAAGTATAATAAAAATCATCTTTAACAATGCTATCACTTAGCATGATTGTAAATATTTAGAGAACTATGTAGCCACCGATTTGACCTTAGTAGTATATAATTTTAAATCAAATACAACTCTTGAGACCATATGTATCCTACATCATTAGCGGACTAAACAATAATGGATATAGATAGGCAAATTCATCCAAACACAAAGAATACAAGTTAATAATATACTTATCTTCTACCACCGTACTTAAACAAGCTGTATGTGCTCCACCACTAATGTAGCTTATGATAATAAAAGCTTTTGGATAATGTTTTATGGATTTGCTGCCAATTAGTTTTAGGTTTCAAACTTGGGATAATAGTCAGAAAAATACCTGAACTTTGCCTGAATTTGCAGTTGAGCATACTGAATTTTGTGGGGGTCCTGTTACTCCCTAAACTTTTTAAAGTGGAATTAGTTCCCCCCCCCCCCCCAAATGCTATACTCAATTTTGGCAGATGGCGGTGTAATTCATGCGCCAATCTCATATTTATACGTGTAAATATGAGATTGGCGTATTTGTCCCAGTGGGAGAATATATGCCATTAAAATATGAAAAAAATAATCTAGGGGGGTAATAGAACCCCCGCAAAGTTCAGTATGCTCAACTGCAAATTCAGGCAAAGTTCAGATATTTTTCAAACTATTATCCCTTCAAACTTTTTAATAATAAGTATGTCTTACCTTTTGGATGACTATGTAGAAGACAGGAACATTCAACACTCATTTGGTTAAAATCTTGTGCTGATAATGTGTTATGAAATATAAAGTAATAAGAATAAGAGAATAAAGAGATAGGAGAGTAATTCTTATTTCCTTAAGGAATTCTTGAGGATTCTATTACAATAAAGAAAAACTGTAACACCCATATTTTTTAGCTAGAAATCGAACCATCATTCCTATGTGTATAAAATCTAATCCCATGATTTGTATTTTAATACATGTTTTATGATCATTAGAATAGTGTGAAGAGTTCTTATGAGGAGAAAAATGTTCATAGGAATCACTTAGAGCAAAGTTGAGTAAAGAGCCTTTGATTCGACTAAATTTTAGTATTCGATTCTACAAGAGTCAGATTTTAATGTGTATAAATTTTTAAATATGTGAAATTTTTCATCACAAGACCCACCAAATTATAGATAATCGAATTATCTTTCCAACGATACCAATTTCGCCTTAATTCGATGCCCGAGCACAAAGTTATGACCATGGTAAGGCCGTGCGTCGCATGACAAACATCAATAGACACTAGATGGGCTGTGCTTTTGGCGTGTACCGCATAACCCCTAGATATGCTTTGGTTATGTGTCTCCCAACAAAAGAAAAGTGCCCAAATTTCTCTATTTTGACATAGTTTAAGGGCGTTAAAGTCTTTTCACACCCCTAAACCATCCCTAACATTATTAAATGAATTAAGGTGTCTTTAAGCATATTGTTTCCAAGATCTTAACCCCCAAGAATCTAATACACAATTCAAAACCCTTGCTCTCTTCCTAAGAACAAAATTCATGTTTCTTCTCTTAAGAACTCAAGGATTTAAGTTCCAATTTCAAACTTTCTTCAATAATTTATCTGATTGAGGTATATAGGGTATTCATCAATGAGTTCCTTTCACCCATTGAGCCCAAAACCCTATTTTTGATTAAATTATGAATTATACTCTAGTTTATGATCAAGTCCAATGTAAATCATAAAATTCATCTATGTTTCCTTCTTGTTTTACATTCAATTTATGCTAATAGTTTGATCCTATGTGAATCATGTTCCTATATGTTGAAGTGCCAAAAACCCTAGGTCATGTTCAGTTGGCATCATGTCAAATTGTCAAATTATTCTTTAAACTTTATAAACATATTATGATCCCAAGGTTGACTCGTTCCTATGTTTGTATTCATGAAATTTATCAGACTATTGAAATATCTCATATTTTGCATCTTTGAACTATGTTTTTATATCACTGTTTTAAGTGTTGTTATCGATATTTCATAATCATTCAGTACTGGCGAGTTATGAAAACCCGATACCTACATGTTTACTTATGTTTCAAACCTTTCAAGTAATGAGTCAATCAACTCATTATTTTATTGTTAAACTCAGTTTGTTATGATCATGTTGAGCACTATCCGTTTACATGTTAATAATTACTTTAGAATTTATATGCATTGTTGTTTTCAAAATACCATAACTTGAGCTTATTAGTTATCATTGCATGCACCAGTTAGCATTTCAAAGTCTTTTTGTTGAGAGTGGGATTTATCACAGAGTGGAAAGTGTGGGTTTAGTGTATCCTACTTCGCCATAAACTACGTGCCACTGTAGGTTTAGGGGCCTCGCCAGAGAGTGTTTCCCCTTTCCCAATATGGGCTCAATTTAGTGATCACTCCAGTTCAAGTTCTACTCTGATGGTAAGGATAGAACAACGCTTCTCAATGTGGGTCAGATGTTGGAATCCATGATAGCTCACATGATTTATGTCAATTACATGATAGCTCCCATAATTTCAGTCAATATTCAGTTTATCTAAGTATAGGTTTGCTTCACCAAATAATCAAATTTTAGTGATTATACAATTAATTTCACAAATTATTCATGTTATTCAGATCATGTAAGTAATTCTATACTTGGTCTTACATTCTTAGTTATACATGTTCATGTTTTCACGTTTAGTATCCATGCATGATCTTTAGTTCAGTTTTGTAGCATGTTCAACTTTACATAATATTTACATACAATATTCATATTTTACCGCTTCCCAGCTTACAGAATTGTCTTCAGCTCATGATTTATAAATCTCACTGTGACTTATAATTTTCACATACAACCATATTTTAAATGCACGTTTCAGTAAATAACGTTTGTCCTCAGTTTTAAAGCATGTTTTAAATATTTTCATGATTTAGTGCATATCTCCATATAGTCAGTATATTTCAACTTACTGACCGCATACATATATGTGTTTGTGGCTACATCTTTCATAATATAGGTACCAGATATAGCTCATATATCAAGGTTAGATAGTTCCCAATTTTCAGCCAGCAGGTGATAAGATCTCCTATTTTGGGAACTCCAGTCAATTATAGTTCATGTACTGTGCTGTATTTTGATTATTCATATGTATTGATTAGTGGTAGTTAGAGGTATGTCCCAGCAATCTACAGTCAGTATAGTAGAGGTTTCATAGATAGTTAGTAAGAGTCATTGCATGTAATTCAAGTTTCTTTCTTTAGTTTTATCATGTATAAACTTTATCAGTATTACATTTATTTAGACTTTCTCATTATTACATTTCCGCTTAACAAATTTAGCTGGTATTTACATTATAAATCAGTTTCTCAAGTATCATGCCATTACATGGATTAGCTTTGGATTATTTGTGGTTCTAAGCACTGTGTTATGACTAAAGGGTAGCCTCAGATCGTGAAAAACTTAGTATCAAAGCGTAGAGTTCAAGTGTAGTAGGGTGTCTATGAAGCCTTATCTAGTTTAGTCTTGCAGAATGGTACGAAGATGTCTGTACTTTTGTTCGAGAGGCTACAGGACATTTATAAAATATTTCCTTTTTTTTCATGTTTCAGTTCGTGCTATAGAAAGGTTCTCTAAGAAACTTATACATATTCTCATCATGCTTCGTTCATGTCAACTCTGCTTTATTTTCAAGGTAATAGAAATAGTGAAGCTTAAATTCTTATCAATAGAGTTTTCTCAGATAGTCCCTGCAGACAGCTATGGGATTGCATGTTGGCTCAAAAGTATCCCACCAGTGCCTTTATTTTCCAAAGTATTAAAGATTTCATTCATGATCATGGAAAAAAATTATGGATTGAATCAAAGTAAATATGCACTCAGATCCCTATTCAAAATCCTACGACAACCCATGACCTAGTGAAACACCCTAGTTTTTGAACCTTGGAAAATTTCCTAGAATTCTTATATCTAGACCTAATATGAGTCATGGGTACGAGCCATATATTGGGGTTACATATGTAATGATGGTCCAGTCATATACTAACCAGTATTGGTTGGTAGGATGGATTTTGGTTATTGGAATGGATACGACTTAAGGGTGTGAGTCATGTTGGTGGTTACAGATCATTGGGTTCCTTAACTCAATATTAGACTTGGATACTTAGTATGGATCTGAGTACGAGTATCTTACTGTAACGCCCCGAAATATCATCCCTAGACACCACAAGGTGCCCAAGGCTACACGTAGCCTCAAGCTAACCCTTTAAGCCAAAACACTACCCTTGGGTTCAAACACAACAACATACATGCTACGCTAAGGATATATATATAAATACATATCATATCACATCAGACATGACACGGAATATCATTAGACTGTACACATATATAGAATGTCTATACACAAATCAACCCAACAATACACTAGTCTAACATAGCCTCTATACAGCAAAATCAACGAGCCATTGGGACAAATCCCCAAGTGACTCAACAGACCAAAGGGATCTCAAAATAAAAACACAAAAACTAGCAACTTGGTCCTTGAACCGTGAGGACTCACCACTGAAGGAACGTAGATATGATACTCGGATATTACTATCGTGGCTGCGGCTGAGTACCTGAACCTACATCATGATAAGAATGTAGCCCATAGAGAAATATGTGGGTCAACACAAGATACGTACTGAGTATGTGGGGGCGCATGCAAAATATAAATAATATCATAAATTTTGTAAAAACGTACATACAGACCATAATGACACACCTGGCCTGAGTAACATTGAATCATGTAACTCATAACATCTTAGATAGGAAATATAGGAGAAAAACCTCATAAATCATTATAGATCATCATAGGCAACTTGACTTACCACATCAAAACTCAGAGTGACTCATTATTTCAATAAACATAAATCTTATGGACAAGGGAGTTTTCTATAACCGACAACCCCACGTGAGCTACGTCGAATACCAATATTTGAAACCCCCATTGGTGGGAGCGTCATACTCTTTGCCAGGGAGTACGACCTTAAAACTGCAATAATCACAATCGGGCTCTTTGGCCAATAATATTATTATCAAACAACCCTACGATGGCACATAGGTTTGGGGAGATACCAAATTTCCCTCTCGGTGCTAATTACTACTCCCCGACAAGCTCAGAACGCATTAGGAAATCCACTACAACATCACAAGGGTCTTTCATAAAGGCCAAATCAAATCTCTTTCTTATTTATCAAATTATATCAATTTGTGGATTCTTAACTCAACACATTTTAGCTCAAAATATTTTAATCTTCCTCAACATCAACAAGGTATCAATGCATTGAACCATAACCGACTCGACATTTGGACAAGGATATGAAGACTCAATACATAATATTTTCAACAATTTAACTCATTAAAACCATCTAGAAAATACCAAGACTCATTGCAACTTCAATATCAACATTTCTCAATTTGCCATCCAACTCTCATTTAAAGGTACTTGAGACATCAACCCATAGTAGGGATATAAAATTTCCAATATCAATTATAAATTCATAATAAGGAAATAGTGGAATGATAGTATAAATCAAGGCCTAACAAATTAAATCATCATACTCTCATAATCAAATACATTTTGGACATAATTCCATCTCAACATCATACACATATCGAATGACATAATCCCATATCTCATGGACAATAATATAATATATAAAATAATATTTTTAATTCATGGTAAAACATGTAAAATCTCATGTCAATGTAATTCAACAAAAATATCGGGCACAAGATCGAAAGGATAATCTTGTTCAAAGCCCCACATACCTAAAAATGGAAGATGAATATGAACTTCCGACTCTGGAACTTTATTCACAAAAATAAAGGGTGTTTCTCGAAGTCCTTAACATGATCAACTCAAATCCCAAATCAATTTGAAATTTTTATGGTTCAATCAAGAGACATAGAAGGATGAAATTTGGGGTAGTAGGGTTGGAATTTGAGCCTTGGAAAATTTTGGTGAAAAATGAGCTATTGAATGCTCTTAATGGACTTAAATACATGGTTTAACTGGATGTATTGGAGTATTAAATGACCAAAATACCCTTAAAAAATCAAATAATGTCAAATCTGTCCTTTGGTGGACTGTTTTGATAGGCTGAAGTAGATCGACCATAACTTTTTGCTCCGATGGCCAAATTGGATGAAACTAATTTCATTGGAAAGAGGAATTTCAGAGATTTTTTTTGATATATAGTAGATCACCCAGATCATTATGTACAAGGAGTTATGATCATTTGAAGTTGACCCTAAAATTTGCCTGGCCTCAGTATTTTTTTCCTGCACATTTACTGTTTGCCACTATTCATGGTTAGATAGGAATGATCATAACTCATCGCTTGAGTGTCTATTTTGGATGATCCATATATCATTGGAAAGCTTATTCGATGCTTTACGCAATGACGGGTCGCATATCCACAAATTCCACACAGAAAAATTATTAATCGTAATAAAGAACAGAATTCAACATATTTTTATTCGAGATCTTAACGAAAAATTTTTCTGGGGAATCACACTCTCCATGAGCCATAATCCCGGGTATGAATCGTACTAGGGACTCGTATAGTTGATAATATTCAATCTTCCTGGTATATTTTTTTCCAAGGATATAGGTCATGGATATTGATCATATACTTTGGTTACGACTTGGTTGGATGATTCATATACTAGATAGTGTTTGGTTCAAGGATGGAGTTTCAGTATATGAGTGGTGGATACTGATCGTATCAGAGGGTACGACTTATGAGGGTCAGTCGTATCCCTGTGATAGGATTTTAGTACAACTTAAGTGGGGGTATTCTGGACATTTCCCCACTTATCCTAATATGGCCCCACAAATTCTAACCTATATGGGAGGTTATTTACCCAATATTCTATTCATTAACACTTATAAACTCTTCCTAAATACATCATAATTATCTCGAGAGATTTTGGGTAATGAGATCTAAGGTTTCAACTAAGAGATCAATTTGGGGCTTGTCTTGGTGATTTCTTTCTATCATCATCTTTGTTTAAGGCATATCTCTTCCTTTATTATTAATTTTCCTTAAAGTCATGGTTTATATGAATGTTTTCATGTTTTTACTATTACATGATTTTGGCTTCAAATATGATTTAGGGGTTTCGATGTTAAATGGTTGGTTATGGTTTCCCATGGTCTTAATTATGCTTTTCTATTCATTAATAGTTGTTTTGGATAATTGGATTAAATGGGAATGGTTTATTAGTAATTGGAATTTGTTTTGATCATATTATGCACCCGATGTATTTGACAAAATACTTAAAAAGATATATTCATTGCATTGACTTCTATTAATGGAACTCTTGTATGTTTTAAACTTGGTATATGAATAATGCATGGTTTAAGTGGTTTAAAAAGGCTAAAGGCTAATTGGTTATTCTTGTGGGGAATATGGTAGTTTCCCAAATGGTTTAATATGGTAATGGAAGCGAACTTGAAAGTCCCCTTAAACTTATATATGGTTACCTATGAATGATACTTGCAAGTAAGGGTTGGTATGATGATACCAATATTAATGGCCTTGGTTAATAAATAAATAATGGTTTGGTTATTTGAAAATTAGTTTTAATTGGGTAATGATAGTGGGATATGAAGCAAAGCCATAAAAGGTGGAGGCCCCAAAGGGATCAAAATTAAAAACTTATATTTGCTGATATGAGGTTGGTCTTGGTGATTGTATGTTTGATGTCACACTCAATTATGGGGATGTACTAGTGATCCCATGGGATACTTTCTTGGTCATGCGGCTACACATATTGGGGCCCTTTCAACAGGGGAAGCTGAACCCATATAGCCTATGGGTAGTTTAGAATGGCAAAGTTACATAGCCCAGGTAAAGGTTTTAAAGACATGCTAAACCCGGTCCCTTTTTCCAGCATGGTTAGATATATATATGTTTGATTGTATGCATATGAATGGTTTTACTTGGTTTTATAAATGGCATTATTTTATCCTTACCCTGAGATCATAATAGCAGTCACTCGCTAACCCCATCTACTAACGACTGTATACCCACACTATGTAGGAATCGGTCTTACTACTTCTCCTATATAGTGATTAACTCGAGCACATTATTTGGACTGAAGTGGTGAGCTTCTATCTTTTCGGAAGGCTCTATTTCATATTATGGATATTTCTAGACATTTTAGTTTTATTTTGGATATTAGTTTTGGCTATGGTTGGGGACATGTAACAACTAGATTTCATTATTCTTTTGGTTAAAGGCTTTGTGGAATTTCTATGGGTTGAAACGGGTGGGATTGGTATGGCTGTCAGCCTTGGCATTGGAATAGGATGGAAGGCTGGCATCATCGGGCATAATTTCTCACTGTTATATTATATTACATTTTGGGATTAATTATATTATATTTTGGAATGTCTTTGGTTATGGCCTGGTTTATGGACCTTGTTTTGGTATGGTTGGATTGGTGGTATGAGAGGGTTGGTCAAAGTTGTGATTTGTTTCCAAAGTCTGTATATGTGCTTTTACACTATTTTGTTACATGCTCAGAATTCAGCCAACTCAGGAAAGGCGGCTAGAGGTTGGATTAGGTAACGGGGGCGATCTCCGGTCATGGTCGAACTTGGGACACCCATTACGATAAGGCCCCAGGGCGATTCGTGTCACCTAAAGTTGGAAGCATGAATCTAGAAGTTTAACAACAGTAAAGTGGAGATTTTTCTATTTGAATTTAGTAGATTATGTATCCATAGGGCTAGTTGTATGAAAGTAAATCAGCAGGCTTGAAATAATATATGGAAGAATTTAAGTTTATTGAGCCAAAATTAAGTATGATGGTGTAGATATGTGATGATGAATGGTGAAGATAAAGAAAGTTCAGGATAGTATATTAAATGGGTGTTTAAGAGTGAAGTTAGTATAGTTCATTAGAAGTTTGGGAATATCTATGTTAAGTGTTAAAATCTAAGTTTGAATCTTGGATGATTAATCTAATAAAAAGATGAGTTGAAATTCTAGATGGTGTGAACTCAGAGTATGGTAATACTCCTAAAGATTCTAAGTTTTTAAGTGTTTAAGTTGTTATATTATGACTATTGGGGCTATCAAAAGTTAAGATTTCTACTCAGAAGAAAGTATTAGCAGTGGGTTTTACATTTTCAAGTGTAGTCTTTCAAGGTGAGTTAATTATTTATGTGTATTTATTATATCTCAAACTCTAGGGTAAAGTGGTTATATTTTAGTTTAAAGTTTATTAAGGGGTTCCACAGACTTAGAATAATAGTTTAAATCTAAGGGGAAGATGATAGAACCAGAAGCCAAGTCAGGCTCTCAAATTCTAGCACTGATGCCAGTGTATTGTAGAACATTAATAGGGAAGGAAAATGCCTAACCCATTCTTATCTCGGTATAAATTTTTGTACTTCAGTTATCACAACATCTACTCATGGCTTACAAGTTAGCTCCATGATCATAGCTCATATTCATGCACTTTTCATCGAATCATGTACGCTTCTAATTCCTAGTATGAAGAGTTCTAGTTCACTCAGTAGTACAAATCATATTCCATGAATTCACAAACTTCAAACTCAGGTCATGCAACTCATAACTCATGTATTCGTGCTTTATAGCATGTTTAGTTCTAGGTACTTATGCTACACTCCTAAATGACCAGTGAAATTTAGATTATGTCATGTATGTCCTCAAATTAGATATCTTTAATAAATTCATGCCTTTGATACTTTATTCTTCATGCCTCACTTAAATGTCAATGTTATTCTTTCATGCTTCAGGTCCTTATGTTCTAACCTTTCAGTGACCTCTCCTTATGTTAAGGTAGTGGCGATGAAAAATTGATGATCAATGGTTTAGATGGGAAAGAGTAAATGATTCTTGTTGAGAAAATGTTATGGTATACTTATTTAGTCCTAGGATATAAGTGTGAAGAAAGATTAAGGCAATGCTTTTATATCATGGTTAGTTGAGACTTCTATATGTGTCTTCTTAGGGATAGTGTATGGATGTTGTTATTGATAGAAGTGTTAGAGAGTATGGTTAAATTCAAAAATGGGTTGATTGAACAAAAGTTCGTGTGTGGTTGTAATGATAGGCTTGAATGTCATGTTGGTATATAAGTGGATGGATGCATTATGCATTAGTGAATTACTAGCAAGTGGTTAAAGTTAGTTGTTGACGTAGTAATGAGTATTAATATTGAGACGACAGCTCTGAAAATACATAGGATATTGAATTCGTGGTTTACACTGGTACTATGGGGTTATGTAGAATACCTTGTGCTTTTGAGTTAGGTTTGAACATGGTGAGAGTATATAGCTCAATTCAGACTTTGGATAGAGTAGTCATATAAACCGATGTGAGAATTATAAGTTGTATCAAATAAGCATGGTATTTAAGAGAAAAGTATAGATGAGGGAGTATTTAAGAAGTGTGGCTAAGTTTGAAAGTTAGCAGTTGCCTTGCCTAAGGAGTAGTAATTCCACCCTAACTTATGTTTCATAGGCCTATATTCCATGTAATAGAAGTTGTAGCCACATTGATATTCTATATTCAGATATCTTATTCAGGTCATGCTCGAGAATTCCTTGCTCTCTAATGTTATTAGAACTTCTTAGAAAAACTATTGAAGAAATACTCCAGTTGAGTATAAACTTTTTCATATGATTTAGCCTATGTAGCCAACAATTCAGTTTAGCAATCAGACAAGATAAGATCCTATAGTTTTCCTTCTTTCCATAGTCTTACTATCTAAATTTTCATGAGTATGGATATTCCATGAGGTAATTCATTCATGTCCATGCAAGTTATGAATTCAGTTCTGTCCATGCATTATGTCTACGATTAAGATATTTAGTCATGATTCATTTCATAAGTGTTCAGTGAATGATCTCAATTTTCCAAGTATTCCATCTTAGATAGTGTAATACCCATTATGACCTTAGTCTTGTTATCTCATGATTCGTGCTTATATAATGTACTTGGTGATGTCGTGAAACCCTTTTCTTTTGATCCATATACGTGTTTTGTTGAGGGATAATTCCTAATGAGAAGTTATGTACTTTATTCCATCCTCAGTAACTCTTGGGGTTTTGTTGCATCAGTTATAACTTTGAAGTATTATATGTATGATTGTATCATGAACATTTCAAGTGATTTCTAAACTCTTAGCATGAATTAGCTCCATACAGTCAATATAGTTAAATAAGCTCAAAAATCAGTTTCATAATGGAAGTTTTAATATTTCAGCTCAACTTTATCTTTCATTAGAAGACATGTCATGTGTAACTCATTCCGTACTTCTAAAGTTTCAATAAGTTCTTATCCTTCATTCGAGGATGAATGATTTCAATGGGGGAGATAATGTAATACACCATATTTTTGAGCTAGAAATCGAATCGTCATTTCTATATGTGTAAACTCTAATACCATGATTTGTATTTGAATACATGTGGCATGATCATTAGCCTAGTCTGAAGAGTACCTATGAGGTGGAAAAAAATTCATAGGAATCACTTAGAGCAAAGTTGATCTAAAAGTCTTTGACTCGACCAAATTTTGGTATTCGATTCTATAAGGGTCAGCTTTGAACGTGCAAAACTTTTTACATATGTGGAATTTTGTATCTCAAGACCCACCAAATTATAGATAATTGAATTAGCTTTCCAACAATACTGATTTTGCCTTAATCTGATACCCGAGCAAAAAGTTATGACCATGATAAGGTCGTGCGTCATATGACAAATGCCAATAGCCACTTGATGAGCTGTGCTTTTGGCGTGCGCCGCACAACCCCCGAGTGTGCTTTGACTGTGCGTCTCCCAACAAAAGCAAAGTACCAAAATTTCTCTGTTTTGACTTAGTTTAAGGGATTTGAAGTCTTTTCACACCCCTAAACCATCCCTAATCATTATTAAATGAATTAAGGGGTCTTTAAACACATTATTTCCATAGTCTTAAACCCCAAGTGTCCAATACATGATTCAAAACCCTTCCACTTTTCCTAAGAAAAAATTCAAGCTTCTTCTCTCAAGAACTCAAGGATTCAAGCTCCAATTTTAATCTTTCTTCAAGAAGTCATCTAATTGAGGTATGTGGGGTATTCCTCATTGGGTTTCTTTCACCCATTAAGCCCCAAAACCCCTTTTTTAGTTAAATTATGAATTATACTCTAGGTTATGATCAAGTTCAATGTAAATCATGAAATTTAACCATGTTTCCTCCTTATTTTGCATTCAAGTTATGCTAATAGTTTGATCTCATGTGAATCATGTTCCTATATGCTGAAGTGCCAAAAACGCTAGGTCATGTTAAGTTGGAATCATGTTAAATTCTCAAATTATGCTTTAACCTTTATAAATATGTTATGATCCCAAGGTTGACTTGTTATCATGTTTACATTCATGAAATTTATCAGACTATTGAAATATCTCATGTTTTGGGTCTTTGAATTTTAATTTTACGCCACTGTTTTAAGTGTTGTTATTGATGTTTGGTAATCATTCAGTGCTGGAGAGTTATGAACACCCGATACGTACATGTTTACTTACGTTTCAGATCCTTCAAGTAATGAGTTAGTTAATTAATAATTTTATTGTTAAACTTAGTTTGTTATGATCATATTGAGAACTATCAGTTTACATATTTATAATTACTTCAGAATCTGTATGCACTATTGTTTTTAAAATATCATAACCTGAGTTTATCAGTTATCAGTGCATGCACTAGTTAGTATTTTAGTGTCTTTTAGTTGGGCACTGAGTGGGAAGTGTGGGTTCAGCTCATCCTACTTCCCCAGAATATACATTCCACCATAAGTTTGGGGGACTTGCCGGAGAGTGTTTCCCCTTACCCAATATGCGCTCAGTTTAGTAATCACTTTATTTCAGGTTCTACTCTGATGGCAAGGATAGAACAACCCTCCTCAACATGGGTCAGCCGTTGGACTCCATGATAGCTCACATGGTTTATGTAGGTTACATGATAGCTCCCATAGTTTTAGTCAATATTTAGTTTATCTCAGTGCAGGTTTGCTTAACCAAGTAATCATATTTCAGTAATTATATAGTCATTTTTACAGATTATTCATGTTATTCAGATCATGCAAGTACATGATATACTTGGTCTTGCATTCTCAGTTTTACATGTTCATGTTTTCATGATTAGTATTCATACTTGATCTTTAGTTTAGTTTTGTAGCATGTTCAGCTTTACATGAGATTTACATACCATATTCATATTTTATCGCTTTCCAGCTTACAGAATTATCTCCAGCTTATGATTTATAAATCTCACTAAGACTTACAATTTTAACATCAACCATGTTTTACATGCATGTTTCAGTAAATAATGTATTTCCTCGGTTTTAAAGCATGTTTTAGATATTTCCATAAAGTAGTGCATGTCTCTATATACTCATTACTTTCCAACGTATTGACCACATATATGTGTTTTTGGCTATATCCTTCATAATGTAGGTACCAGATATAGCTCATTCATTAGGGTCAGACAATTCTCAATTTTCAACCTGCAGGTGATGAGTTCTTCTATTTTGGGAAATCCAGTCAGGTATAGTTCATGTACTGTGTTGTATTTTGATTATTCATATGTATTGATTAGTGGTAGTTAGAGGTATGTCCCAGCCAGCTACAGTCAGTATAGTAGAGGCTTCATAGATAGTCAGTCAGAGTCATTACATGTAATTCGAGTTTCTTTGTTAAGTTTTATCATGTTGTAAACTTTATCAGTATTACATTTATTCAGACTTTCTCATTATTACATTTTTGCTCAGCAAATTTAGCTTGTATTTACATAATAAATCAGTTTCTCAAGTAGCGTGCCATAAAATGGGTTAGCTTGGGATCATTTGTGGCTTTAAGCACCGTGTTACGACTAAAGGGTAGCCTCAAGTCGTGACAAAAACCTTTTTCTTTATAAGAGAAACCTAACTTTGTCCCAAAAGTTGGGATTTCTAATTCTTCCATAAATAGACATTCACTACATATGGTAATATATTTATAACAAATATGAAATTTTATACGGATATACTGTTTGAGTTGCAAACTAAAAATTTATAAAATAAATACATCAAAGTAAATATAGATAGAGTCTGATATATATAATTTTTTAAAAAATATTGCAAAATTCTTAAAGAAGTTGATGGCTTAGTGTTTGTTTAAGCTACTTGCAAATTACTTGTTTGAGTTATTTGTAATTTATCTACTTGATTGCAAGTCTGAAACAGCTCTGCAAGATTTTTCAAAAAATTACTTGCAAGTTGTCTGCTTGATTTTAAGTGTATTAAAAAAATTATATAATAGACTTCCTCGTGAATGTTTATTAATGAATAATATGTTTCATTAAATTTTATTTCCTCCATTTAGAATCAATTATTAATTTTTAGTTAAATTTTTATTTTTATATGTCATTTTTGACACATCAAAAAATATTTTTTTTCTATATTTTACCCTAAGCATTAATTACTAATCCTCTAAATTATTTCCCAATACATATTACAAAACATCAATTAATAGGGGTAAAATGCTAAAACCTATGTCAATCATTAATTTCTTAATAGGTATATCAAGTTAAAAAGTGACAACTAATTCTGAATTGGATGAGTACTAGAAAAAGTTCTAGAAAAAAGAATATTCATGTCTAGTAATATGCATTGCTAGATGTCTCATTAAAAATTGTACCACAATTTTTTTTATGGGAAATAGTCTTCATTAAAGGAATATAATTACAACATATATTATGTTAGGATATAATATTAACCATTTGGTTTAAATTATAGTATTATGTTTACATTCCATGTAAATACTATTTATTTTATTTAGTTAATTTAACTAAAGTCTTTATTTGAATAGATCCGTGTGTTAACAAATGCGTCCTTTACTTATATAGTGGAGGATTTTGCATATGGAGTTATTTAACTCATGAACGAAATATTAAAATTATCGGTTCTTATAAGTTATAAATTAATGTCCGTAAGCAAAGATGAAGTAGGACAAACATCTTGATGATTATAGCATAAGATTAAATATAATTTGATTTTGATTATTGAAATATTCCACCTTCTTGTGATAGTACATTTCATGTGTATTGACCAAATCTATTATAGATGCTTGTTTAGTTTTTAAATATTTATAAAACAACTTTTGATGCACCCCAAGGACCCCCAAGGCATTTCACAAGGACCCAAGCCCGCGAACTTCAACAATGCCAAGGGTTATTCATGAAGAAGGATCCACTTGAGTGCCTTAAGGAATCCTATCGAGAATTTCATATGTTCGTGATAACATTTAATGGATCATACATTGAGAAGAAGGAGGATTAGGATTTTTAATGAATTCAACATTCAAACAAGGTCCTTACTTTCATTAAGGGTAAAAATATAGTAACATAGGGTCTTCTTTATCTGCTTAGTATAAGTAGCTTCATTTTATGTTAGAAGACTTAGAATTTAATAACCAAGAATACTTCATTATTATTGAGAGATTGGACTTTTGCAAATCATCGGAGCTAAACAAGCTACAAGCATTAGCGAGGCAATTTGTGAGGAATACAAAGGTGTGATTCTTGAGCGTTTGTGAGCTTTTATTTTTAACTAACTTAATGCGTTTTCTTGTTTTGTTTGAGTGTTATAACTAGGTACCTATGTCAAATCATGAAGATGGTGAATCAATTAAAATATAAGATCTTGCAATACTTGAATTATTGAGAGTGTTCATCGTTTTTCAATCTCGAATGGAAGAGCAGTTGGATAGATTGGGTAATCAAGTAGAAACTATTGAAGCAAGGAGTAGGTATGCTTCTTTCACTCCTCCAACGACTCATCATTTTGAAAATACAAGTGGAGTTCACCACGACTCCTCTACTCTAATTTCACCCGATGCTCTATCCTACATCAACCGCTCTCCCACTTATTACCCTAACAACAAATGCTACCCACCAATACCTCCAACCACTACCATATGATCATATTTTACCAAAAAAATTCCATCAAAGATATTACATACTATGTTTTAGCCTTATTAATTTTCCTTGTAATCCATTCTCCAGACCCAATACACCTCCAGAGTACGAGCCGTATGTTGGGGTGCGAGTGGTATGGTCCTGTTGTAAGATGACCAACGTTAGTTGGTGGTATGGTTTTGATAACTGGAATGATAAAAACTTAGGGGTGCGAGTTGTAAGGATTGATACGAATCGTATCGGTGACTTGTATGGAGGCCAGTGTTTGATCCTCCTGGCACTTCACTCTTCCAGAGATACAGATCATGGCTATGGATTGTATGATGATGTTATGACTTATTTGGATGATTCATATGCTATACATTGTCTGATCCAAAGGTTAAGGCCTGGGTACGACTGGTGGAAACCAATCGTAAAGAAGGGTACGACTCGTAAGAAGGTCAGTCATATCCCTGTGATATATTTTTAAGAAACTTAAGTGGGGGTATTCTGGACATTTTTCTACTTACCCTAATTATGACCCACGATTTCTAATACACTTAGGAGGTTACTTACCCTATTATTCTATTCATTAACACTTAGAAAAGTATTCCAAAACACATTATAATTCTCTTAAGAGCTTTTGGGGCAAGAGAGCTAGGGATTTCTTTAGGGCTTGCTTTGGTTTTTTTCTTCCATAATCATTCTTAGTTTAAGGCATGTGTCTCTTCCCTACTTACTATTTCTAAAAAGGCATGAATGTTATTGATGTTTTCATGGTTTCAATATTACATGATTTATGGTTTTCAACTATTGGGTTTTTTGCTTATAATGGCTAGGTAATGATTTCCTATAGTTTAATTATGCTTTCATATGCATTATTGGTGGTTTTTGGAAATTGGTTTTCATGGTAATGGTTTAATGGTCTTTGGAATTAATTTTTGTCATATTTTGCCCCAAGGTAATTGATAAAATACTTATAAAGATATGTTCATTGCATTAACTTCTTTAAACAGAACTCTTGCTTGTTTTCACCTTATATGTGAAACTATAAATGATTTAAATGGATTACAAAGGTTAAAGTCTAATTGTTTATGCTTGTGGAGAACATAAAAGTCTCCTAAGAGGTTAATATGGTAAACGGAAAGGGCACTTGAGTGTCTCTTTAACCTAAATGGTTTTGCTATGGATAAATCTTGCAAGTATGGTTGGTATGATGATACCACTAATAATTGACCTTGGTAATAAATGGTATTTTATTTTTGGACATATTTTTAATTTAGGCATTAATGGAGGGATATGTAACTAAGCCGTAGAAGGTGGAGGTTCTGGGGGAACCAAAACTAGAAACTCATATTTATCGATATGAGGGGTCTTCAATGATCAAGCACGGGTGTCACATTTTAAATTATAGGAATGTACTAGTCACCCCAATTTCCTGGTTGTGCGGCTACACGCACTAGGACTCTTTTAGTAGGAGGATCTGAACCCATACAGTCCATGAGTGTAATTAAATGACAAGGATACATAAATCCGGTAAAAGGTTTTAAATGCATGCTAAACACGAATTCCGTTTCCCAAAACTTATATATATGTATGGTTGTATTCATCATGAATGGTTTAATTGGTTGTTTAAATGGCATTACTTTATCCTTATCCTGAGATACGTTCTTGCGATCACTCGCCAACCCATCTACTGGTGGCTTTATATCCTTTCTATGCGGGAATCGGCCGTTCGACTTGTCCTACACAGTGATTGACTCAGGGACAATATTTGGACTAAAGTGGTGAGCTTCCATCTTTCCAGAAGTCTTCATTTCATGATATGGACATTCTTAGACACTTTACTTTTATTTTGCATATTATTTTTATCCATGGTTGGTGGCATGTCCCAACTGGGTACTTATATTCTTTTGGATAGAGGCTTTATGGTACTTCTGGGGGTTGGTATAAGTGGGATAGGTATTGGTGTTGGGGATGACATTATTAGATGATATTTTTGGTTGTTTCATCATATTACATTTTGGGTTTGATCATTATATTATGTTTTGATATTTTCTTTGGTTTGGTATGGTATGGTATGGATGGTTGGTTTGGTGCGGGTAGACATGGTTGGGTCAGTCACGGTTGTGACCCTATCCCAGAGTCTTCATGATAGCATTTACTCAATCTTATTTTATACTCGAAATTTAGCTTAGCTAAGGCTGTGAAAGGTAGTTGTGTTGGGTTTAGGGATAGTCCCCGTTCTTTGTTGGACTTGGCATACCCATTACGTCTAGGCCTGCATTTGGGTCGTGATAAAACACTACTAAATAGACCTCCACCACCACCTAATGACCCCCATCAATTCCAAAATACCCCACCAATCCAAAATATCCAACCATTAGGTGATGAGCTACAAGAGGAGTTCAAAGATGAGTTATATGGAGTAGATAATAAATACCACAATCAAATAAGGGGTCCACACTTACATTTCCATGGTGCTCATAGAGACAGAGAAGGAAGTCATGGTCTTATCCCCCGATTGGGTAGACAACGGGGATTTCAAGGTAGAGAACTTTATGATGAAAACTATGGTGAGGATCCATATGAACACTTTGGGACTCCAGGCCATCTTAGGGGTCGAGACATGAGTCTTTACTCCACATAGGTAACTCTCTCACCTTTTAAGTGAGAAATCAACCCTAATATATTTCTTGATTAGGTGATATATATGATAGAATTTTCTTGATTAATAAGATGTCCGAGGTGTGGAAGATATCTTATACTATTTCCTAATTTGAAGGGTTTGCATATACTTATTGGGAAACTCAAGTGAAGGCAAGAATATTACATGGTTTAGATCTCACCCTACTAGGAAAGAACTCAAATCTATCTTAAGGCATAAGTATGTCATTGATCGGTATCGCCAAGAGCAACTCAAGAAGGTTTAAACTTTGCAACAAGGCAAAAAGAGTGTGGAACAATTCTATGATGAGTTCCAACTTATGAAGATGACAATAGACTTTGAAAAAGATCCTTTGCATGCTATGACACAATTTCGAGTGAGTTTGAGTAAAGATATTACTTTCAAAATGAGACTCCACACCTATTGTGATATTGATGAAACTCCTAAAATAGCTATTGAGATTGAGTTGGGACTCAATAAAGAGAAACTCAAAAATTTAAGAGGATACAAAGGGCCTTGAAACTACAGCAAAGATAGGGGATCTTCCCCTTCTATTTTGTCAAAAAATAAGGGCAACACACAAGAGACCAAGAAACCATTGGTTTAAACTGCTTAAGTTGAGAAGACAACTCCCAAATACATTCTACATGAAGGAGGTACCTCCTTTAAGCCTCTCTGATGTTTTAAATGTCAAGGATTTTGTCATAGAATTAGTAAGTTGCCTAATTGGAGGGCTTTTGTTGTTATGATTAATGATTCTTATAATGATGATGATATACCTCTTCTTAAGGAGAATGGAAATCATGGTGCTTATAACGTGGTGGATGATGATGAAGAGGAGGATAGTAAATAATATAGTGATGTTTTTGTTTCTTGTAGGTTAACTAGAAGGGCCTTGTTCCTTAATGATATTTCTCAAAAGGAGAGAGCCCACTGTAACACCCTAAATTTTTGGGGCTAAAAATTTCTTAGTTTTGAGCTTACTGCCTAATCTAAGGTGTCATTACGAGTCGTAGGACCCCAAATCATAGAGTGAACTGTGTATTACCCAATGTATCTGACCTTAGTACGACTAGGACATAATCAATCATATGGACTCCTTACGAGTCATAGGGTCTCTTCCGTAGCTAAACCAGTGTAATGGTCCCTTGTTTATGATATGTCTATGATTAAACTTCATGAGCTGTAAGGCATGAGTATGAGTAGTAGGGTATGACTCATAGTCAGACTAGTGTGGCGTGCCTTATGCTATAATCCAGACTATGACTCATGGTGACGAATATATCCTAACGAGTCATAGGGTGAACCGTCGTCACTGGCGATAAATTTTCAACTTTTAATTAAGGGAACTATGGACATTTTCCTCTTTTCCCCACTTATATCCCACATCTATAAAACAACAAAAATGGGTTATTTCCATATTTTAACAAATCAAAACACACTCTTTTCTATCTCAAATCCCTAAGTCAATAACAATTAAGGTTTCTCAAGGTTGATCAATTAGAGCTTCCAAGGGTAAATTATCTCCGTAATTGTTGACATCTTATGCATGTTAATCTTCCCTAAATCTTATTTTGCTAAAACATATGTTTTAAATTGATATTCAAGTGGTTTAAATATTGGCTTTAGAATGCTGATTGAGGGTTTTGAATGATTGTTTTCTTAAATGATGTTCCCATGGTTTATATGTAAATTTTAATGCTTTAATGATCGTTTTGAACTTATGGGGTGCATGGTCATGGTGAATAAACTTAGGGGAGGGGGGAAGGGTCATGGATTCCCCTAATAATGTGGATTTTTATAATTGAATTAGTCATAACCTCAACCTAAACTCATGAAATTGTCTTTGAATACAAGTATATCTACATTGAACTACCTTTGGAGCTATTACATAACATAAAAGGCTAAGGAACAAAATTTGATTTAATGAACAAAGGGAGTTGTGACATCCCCCGATATTTATTTAATGAACAAAGAGGGGTTGAGGCATTCCCCCAAGTTAATGGAAATGAAATTGCATAATTATTAGCTTGCAAGTGTAGTTGGTATGATGATACCAACAATGTATGTCTGACATGTATCATTGGTTCAATGAATGAAAATGTATGAAACTTATTTTAATTGGGATTAAATAGGCTTGTGTATCTAGGTCGTAAAAGTGTAGGTTTTGAGGGACCAATACTGGAAACCGCATTTGCTGATGTAGGGGTCTAAATAGCCAGGTATTTGAGTCACCCTTGCTTTATGACCAGGTTCTTGAGTCATACTTATTAAATGATCGGGTTTTTATGTCACCCTTAATATATGATCGAGTGTTTGAGTCACCCTTGGTGCATATGTATATATGATTATTCTCTGGTTTATGCAGTTAACACATACTAGGGACCTTTCAGTAGGGGAAGCTGGGCCCATTAGCTTTTGGGAGCCTTTTTATGATGGTTAAGCTATATATTTCAGGAAGATGTGCTAAGCCTTGTTCCCTATCTCATCTTGTTATAAATATATATATGTATATGCATATAACTGTGTGTATTGGCTCTGAATATATTTGAACTATTATTTCATGGCATTACTTTATCTCCTTCCCTGAGTTACAAGCTAGTGCTTACCCTGCTAACCGTATCCGAACACTGTATCCCACATGATGGAATAATTGGAGACACTTTTACTTTATTTGCATAGTGATAGGATTTATAGGTTGTCAACCATCAAGTTTGACATGGTGAGCTTCCATTCTCCATAAGGGCTATCATTTTAAATTCTTGTTTCATTTATGTCTTAAATTACTTTTATTGGACTCTTTTGGCTATCATCAGGGGCATGTCCCAACTTAGATTGGTTTTGATCTGTTTAGAGGCTTTGTGGATTACTGTGGATTGTTATGGATGTTAAAGTTATTAGATTCACTTCTGAGTTAGTTGGGTTGCCTTTTTTATTATATTTTTGGAACTCACCCTATATATTTGTATGTTTGAAATCCATCCATTGCTAGTTGTATTATATTCTATTTTGACTAGGCAAAGGTGGTGGTCTCTATTTCTCAACGGACTTGAGATACCCGTCATGGCTAGGCCTTGGTTCAGGTAGTGACACCCACCCCTCCTAAACTATGTAGTGAGGATGGCAATGATATATAAGGCCTTGGATGACCAAACCAAAGGCAAAACCTTTTCCACTCCAAGTACCTCATCAGGGGAAATATGTTCCCCTCGATAATCGATGGATGAAGTTGTGCTAATGTTGCACGTACGACTTTGGTGGACTTTCTTCACCTTCCCACCACCAAATATTCTACTCCTTACAAGATTTAATGGTTGAGTGAATGTAGGGAATTAAAGGTACATAGGCAAGTTATGTTTAAGTTTAAAGTGTGCAAGTGTTGGATAACATTTTGTGTAATGTAGTGCCAATGCAAGCTTGTCACCTCTTTCTTGGGCAACTGTGTAAATATGATATAGCCACTAATCAAGATAGTCGCAACAATTAGTATTTCTTTAACCATGATGGGCATAAGCACATTCTACATCCTATGACACTGGTACAAGTTAGTGACATGTACCGCAAGTTATGAGAGTTGAAGGAGAATGGCAATGGTGTGGATGCTAGTTATGAGATCAAGGGTGTCGTGGATGATAGTGAAGGGAAAGGTAGTTCTAAAAGGAAAGAGAAGGTATCCCTTTTTGCAAATTTTAAGGAGAATTAAAAATGAGTTGGAGGAGAGGAATTCGATGGTCTTGAACTTCAACATTGGCACAGGTTATTCATGAAGAAGGATACACTTGAGTGTATTATAGAATCCTCTCTAGAATTCCATGTGTTTGTGATAACATTTGATGGATCATACGTTGAGAAGAAGGAGAATTAGGTCTTTGATAAATTCAATATCCAAACAAGGCCCTTACATTCATTAAGGGTAAAATATAATAACATAGGGTCTTCTTTATTTGCTTAGTATAACTAGCTTCTTTTTATGTTGGAAGACTTATGATTTTCATGACCAAAATACTTCACTGTTATTGAGAGATTTCTAAGGTTTTAGTTGTTTCTTGTTTGGAAAGAAGAGTAACTTGGGATATCTATTCCCCTGAGGTTCTTCTTAGAGTTAGGTGCTTATTAGATTTTTGAAAAAGTTCACTTTCATTTATTAAAGTTGGTTGTCTTTGATTCGCAATCTGTGTCTATCTATTTAACTTATCTTGTTTTCTTGTTCATCCTCTTATTATTAGTCTTAATCATGCTTCATTTTCTTGTTAGTCTTAGCTTACATTTTAGGGTTTGTATCAAATTCTCTAGATCATTGTATGTTCTTATACTCATAATCTTGATATAATTATTATGATCTATCTGATTTGATTTATTATTTTGATTTATCAAAAGGTGAGACTCTGTTGTGCCCAAGTGCCTAGACAAGTGTACATGGTTGTGCAAGTAATAAAATAGCTCTTGCTAGTTGAATATCGATTTCACAGGAACTTGGTGTTTAGTATATAATCCAACTCAAGTATTACTATCTACGTTAAATAAGTGAAGTTTGTATCAAAAAAGAATTTGAGTTTTGTAATTATAAACTAGGTAACAAAAATAAAAATAATATGAAATTTGGATTTTAAATAACATATGTTGAGCTTCCAAGGTCGAGGCTTATTACACATTCATGATTGTTAAACTATGTGTTTGATATTAAAACTTCAAAATTGATTATTTGTAACACCCCAAAATCTAATTCCTGGGATGCCACATGGTACTCCGAACTACAAGTACTCCTGAGCTCACCCTGGCTGATTTCTACTAAATCTGAATGTCAAAATAGGGGAAAATGAATATGCAAACATAGTAAAAATGGAAATCTTATTTGAAGCATACTAATCTCATAAGTCTTGGTAAAATAATACTAAAAAATCTAGATACGAAATCAAAAGCCCAAACTAAATCTAGTAGTTCGAAAAGCCTCTACTGACTGAATCTAGAGAGTCACTGGGACAGGTCCCAGCTGACTCAAACTATCTGAAATGAATACTAAATTATGTACTAGATAAAAAAAGGGACATCTGAATAGCTAAGTCCTTGAATTATGAGGGCTCACCAACTGCAAAAATATAGATGAGATGCTCGAAAATCACTCACGTTGCTGAGACTAAGCACCGGAACCTACATTATGAGACAATGTAGAACATAGACGTATATGTGGATCAGTACTTTGATGATGTACTGAATATATGGGGGTGAATGCAACAAGTAAACAATATCATCACAATTTATAAAATCATGCATGCTAAATGTAAATAACTTACATAGGCTTGAGTAATCTGAAATCTGAAGATCATAAATCATGAACAATAAAACATATAATTTGAATATTGTGAGCCATTATATTCAGTTCTAAAATCTGTTATTTTCTAAAAACTACCACATTATCTTGTCAACTGTAAGGGAAATATTTCATCTCAAGACTTTAAGAAATCTTAAAATCTATAGCTTTCAAAACATATACTTTTATCTTAAGGCTTTCAACCAATAAACTATTTTAAGAGTAGGGGACTTCTTTTGGTAGGTTCTTCTAACCTACATAAACCATGTGAGCATTCATGGAGTCCAACGTCTTACCCATGTTGGGGAGAGCTGTTCTACCTTTGCCATCGGAATAAAACATCTTATCTTAAGTGATCACAATCTTAGTCATCCACGTAGAAGTGGAAATAATCTTAATCCTAAGGTGACACGTAGTTCTTGGGCATGAAACCTTAGTAACATACCCATATTGGTGCTAAATACTACTCCCATTTTTATTCTAAGGATCTTAAGAAATCCACTTCAAAACTAGCACAAGGGTTTACAAGAAAAAAATAATTATGCTTTTCTTTCTTTAAATCTCAAGTCATATGAACAATGTGGATTTTTTTACCTTAGCTTAGGACAAAATGGTCAAATCTTTATTGAAAATCTGAGAATAATCTTATCATAGGATGCTCATGGCACAAACAATCTTGAAATAGCAATCTTTAATTAGGGCTTAATGACCCATGCTTCAAACTAATGTAAAATCATAGCAAAACATCATGCTCAATATGCTTCTTGAAAATACTTCAACAATATCAAAATAATAAAATCAAGAATCACAATGACATGCTTAAACTCAATTGAAAAAATCTGAAAAATTGCATTATACACATTATTATAAGAAAATAGTCATGCAATTCAATATTCAATCACTTGAAATCTCACAAGCTTGTAAATAACAATAATGGGTATAAACTCTAACTTTAATTTCATTGGAAATCATATAAAATTCAGTAAAATTGAAATTAAAATAAGTTTTGGGCACAAG
Source organism: Capsicum annuum (assembly GCF_002878395.1). Taxonomy (NCBI): domain Eukaryota; kingdom Viridiplantae; phylum Streptophyta; class Magnoliopsida; order Solanales; family Solanaceae; genus Capsicum; species Capsicum annuum. The sequence continues at coordinate 86,112,585 of NC_061114.1, read as the reverse complement.
GACAAAAGGATTGTCCTTGTTCATAATCCCACATACCTCAATTGATGATCTTAGATGCTAAAACTTGAATCTTGGATCTCTATTGATGCTTTGGAGATGAATTCTTAGAGTTCTTGAGTTGGGAATTCTAAATCTTATTACCTTGAAGAATTAATGGAGAAATTGGGTTTCTTGGAGAATGAGCTTTGATGATCTAGGGTTTTCTTTTGAGAGAAAGTGGATGAAATAAGCATAAAGTGCCTTGGAATATGTTAAATCTTGTGTTTTTGGATGGATTGAGGGTATTTGAATTGAACAAAATACCCCACTTTAAGATTTTAAATGGAACTAAAAAATGCAACATTTTCCAAACTAGGTGGCCACCGCGATGTGCCACTATCGCGGTGGCTCACTGGATAGTGGATGAATGGGAACTGGGCTTTCACCACGATGTGCCACAATCACGGTGCTCTTTAGTTTGCCATTTTATCCACTGGAGAAATGCACCAGTATCCCGAAGGCTCACTGAATATTGACAAATGGGAAATTGGTCCTCTCTCTAACCCGTTAATATCACGGAGGTCCACTGGAATTTGACAATTATGAATTTTTCCTTTCCCGTGACGTGCCAAGTACCCAGGTGGCACACTGTCAACTTAAAATGTCATAAGTCCATCACCGAGTATCGGATTTGGGTGAATCTTATATCGATAGAAAGCTTATTCAATTTAAACTAAGAAAGTTTGGGGGTATTACATCATCCTTCAAGTCATATATCTAAATTAATCTCACAACTATATTATTGAGTGAGGATGTTAGTCTATAATTCAGATACATTAAGCTATATTTCTATTTCATTAACCATTGGGGTATTTAGGTATATATGTGTTCGAACGACAAACCATCATTTAAAAATTCGAATCTAACATATAAAAATATGATACACTCTCCCTATGTTCTTTATTTTATCCCTTCAATCCTATGGCCAATTAGTTTTGAGTCTTAGATTTATCCTAAAGTTCATGACTCTTTTAAATAGTAAAGTAAGAACACAAGATCAATTACATGACATGATAAACATATAAACCAACTATAAAATCATACTTAAGAAATCGAGTTGTAGCCTCAACATAGAAAGAGGGTGTTTAGACACTCATTATATATACAAAGAATCACCATAGATGAGTTCATAAAGTAAAACTACAAGAAAAAAAAGTTAATAAAAAATCTGAGTGTAGATCCTTTGATGCTTTCTCCTCTCCCCAATCTTGTCTTGTTCAAAGTATGTCTTGTAATTATGGCTAAAACTCTGTATATAGTCCTTTATATTGTCCATAAGATACCCCATACGAAAACTAAGAATTAACTACATGAACCTTAACTTAAACTAAGCAAAAGACCAATTTTAGACATTTTTTTATGTGTGTGTGGGAGGGGGGAGGTTGCTATGCATAGCCTATTGTAACACCCTGATTTTCTGAACCGGAATGCTACACAGTGCTTATGACCCCGAGGAACCACAAGCTAACCCATTATTGATATCTGTACTTGTACACTGCATAATATACTTTTACAATGTGGAAAACATGAATAATAGGCCATAAGGTTCAATAGAATAGAATATCTAATAAATAATAACATCCATATAGGGTAATAAATACCCAAAATAACTGAAAGCTGAATCTAAAATCTGAACTAAATCTAAAAGCCTCTAAATACTGTCTGAAATAAGGAGTTGAAGGAACATGTCCCCAACTAACATTGTCTAGCAAAGATGAACTAAAATAATGAATGAAATAAAATAATATCGTCCTTGAATGGATGAGGACTCACTGCAACTCTACGACTGGAATGCTACTGCTAATCTGGAACTCGTGTCTCTGAACCTATGGTGTAAAATAAAAGAAAGCACCATAGTGAAAATGCGTTAGTATGACTGGGAGTACTGAGTATACGAGTGAGGTAGGCTAAATGTAAAAGGGTTTACATGCATGAACAATTCTAACTAACTGACTGATATAAACGTAAGAGTACAAACATGCATACATAATAACTAAAATCATGAATACATAATATCTGGATTTGAACGCTAATACATGGTTTACTATTATCTAACATGACTGATACTGAAATTTTGATAACATTGATGACTGTGCCTGACAGTCCTGAATCTGATGGAACTACCTGAGTTCTGTACTGTAATTGAATTGACTATAACTCACAGTCCTGGTATACTGAAATCTGAAGAACTATCTGAGTTCTTTTATTAAGACTGGGACTGAAACTGTGGGAGGTAGTTTCTTAACCGACATTCCCCAATAATGCATATTGCTAGATTAGAGTCCAATTTCTGCCCCGACTGGAAGGGTGTCAATACCGTGTCAGTGGTAAGGAAAGCTATGAGTGACCCTTAGCTGGAAGGTACTCGAATGAGAATGGTGGGAACCCTAAACTGACAGGTTAAGCCACCTCATCAACCCTAATCTAGAAGTTTAAGATATCTCAACCTACGCTGGCTACGTAGTTCTAGAACACAAGGATGACTACTAAGTATCACACCCTAAACTTTCAGGTGAGTTCCCACCTTGGTTTCACTTGGTGCTAACTTCTAATCCCATCTGAAGAGACTGAACATGATTTAACTAACTGTACATGGACTGAATAATTGACTTTCGTTGACTGATGGAATAGTACTACTATCTGAGAATTTATTGAGATCATAAGATTTCTGAGATTTCCTGAGTTACATGACAGACTGAGTTCTATAGATCATGGCTTGACTGAGATTATTGTGATAATGTGACATAGATTTAGGCACACAACTATATTTTTTGGGTACTAGTACCCCCAGGACTCGATGGAAGGAAACTGACACACATAATTGACTTGATCATAAAATAGAGTCCATAATTCACCATATCATAAGTAGGGGATTTCACACTAAGCATAGTTCTCAACATCTTACGTATGGAAGGGAAATTCATACAACATGTGTATACTTGCATAGCTTCAATATCATGCTCAATCCATATCACAACAACGACGAATATCAATCACGTGGAATTCATGTGAAATCATAAAGCATAGAGCATGGACTTGTCATTTAAGCACTATTAAATCATGGGACATGAATTCTATCATCCTAGGCCTTTTATCAAACACTTTGCACACATTTGTTTGGCTTAGGTATGTTTTTATGAATTTCCCCATTTTAAACCATATAAAGTTCATGGATTTCAACTAATGAACACATATACTTCATGAAAACACCTTTAGATATCATCACAACAAGACAATCACAATATAATATTTAAAACATGGTTCTTGTGCTCTATGAATGAAATGGATCCATAGATGAACACTACACATACCTTAGATGGAAGATTCTTGACGATTGATGGAGAAATTTGCTTTAACTTTATTCCTCAATTAAAAATCCTAATGTGTTCTTGAGAGGATTTTGAGAGAAAGACATGTTTTGGAGAAATAAGGGCTTAATTCTGTGTTTATGGAATATATAGGGGTGGAAAGATGATCCAAATACCCCTCTTGATGCGTCATTTGATTTATGTGAAAATTACCCGATTTGGGCCCCCAGCACGATGCGGAGATATCGCGTTGCCCCTTGGTTTATGATCTGGAAACTCACCACAATGAGGTGGAATTGCGGAGAGACACTGGAAATTGACAAACGTCATTTTGGCTTACGGCGCTACGCGCCACTGACTAAAATGACGCTGCTGAAACTTTAAATCGCCATAACTTCTTCACTGGGTATCCGTTTTAGGCGAATTTGGTATCGACAGAAAGCTTATTCAATTCTCTATACTTTGGAGGGTATAAATATGACAAAATAACACCTATAAACCAAGTTATTCTCTTTCAAAGATGACCTATGTGAAATCGCACACGAAAACTTGGTGGATTCGAAAGTTCTTAGATTGGCTTACTCTAAGTGACTCTTATGAACTTGCTTAACACATCATAAGCTCTATTATCACTAGGATACTCATCCTAATTCATGTAATCCAATATGAATCATAGTATAGGAGGTTTTATGTGTTGGAACAACGGTTCATTTTCTAGCTTAGAAATATACGGCGTATTACAATATCTCCTACTTGGAAACATTCGTCCTCGAATGAGACTGACTGAAATAGGGATAGACGACAAACTAAAGTATGTACAAGACATACACTACTGGAACATGATATCATGATGGACATGACTGATATGCTAAATATATCATTCTGGACATGCATATTTGATGTATGAGTAACTGATTTATGAATGCATAACTGAGATTTATGATAACTGTGTTCTCCCAATGATAATGCATATTTGATGCATGATTATACACTATACTGATACATGAATGTATGACTAAATATGCAGTGGTACTTGATACCAGATTTGTGATAAAACATGAGCATGAACAGAATACCAAGTTGTATAGAATACTGAACTGGAAACTGAATAAGCTTAAGGAGAACTGTTACCTTAAGCTTGATCTGGATTGCTGGAAAAGAGGTGAGGATACTTGGTATACATGTCTAGTTCTACTTCCCAAGTATCTCCCTCAACGGACTAATTTTGCCAAATAACTTTGACTAGAGGGACTTCTTTGTTCCTCAGTCTACGAGTTTGATAGTCTAGAATTTTGACCAAAATTTCCTCATAGAAGAGACTGTTCTGGCTGTTAATGCTCTGAATAGGGACTACGACTGATGGATCACCTATACACTTCTTGAGCAAAGAGACATGAAAGACTAGATGAACTTAGGCTAGATCTGAAGGCAATTCGAGCTCATAAGATACCTTGCCTAAGTGACTGAGAATTTTGAAGAGACGATATATTGAGGACTGAGCTTTCCCTTCTTGCCAAACCGCTTCACTCCCTTTATGAGAGAGATCTTTAGATAGACATAGTCTTCGACCTTAAACTCAAGATCCTTTCTACGAATGTCAACACATGACTTCTGTCGACTCTGAGCAGCCCAAATTCTTTCTCTGATTAACTGGACTTTCTCTAAGGTGTCGAATACTAAGTTAGGCCCTATGACTGAGGCCTCACTAACTTCAAACCACCCGATTAGAGATCTGCATCTCCTACCATAGAGAGCTTTGAACGAAGCCATTTTAATACTGGAATGATAGCTATTATTGTATGCAAACTCAATCAAAGGCAAGTGGTCATCCCAAATTCCCTTGAAATCAATTGCACACACCCTTAGCATATCTTCAAAAGTCTGAATGGTCCTTTCTGCTTGACCATCTGTCTGAGGATGAAAAGCTGTACTGAGATGAACTTGGGTACCAAGACCCTTTTGGAATGCTTTATAGAAGTGAGAGATGAACTGGGTACCTCTGTCTGAGATGATAGATAATGGAACATCGTCTAATCTGACCAACTCCCTGATATAGAGTTTGGCGTAATCCTCTGCTGAATAAGAGGTATGGACTGGAAGAAAATGGGCTGACTTGGTCATTCTATCTATAATGACCCAAACTAAATCATGCTGATAACGAGTTCGAGGAAAACCCATCACGAAGTCCATGTTCACTTCTTCCCACTTCCAAGTAGGAATAGTGAACTCCTGTATGGAACCACTAGGTTTCTGATGCTCTATCTTAACTTGCTAACATATAGGGCACTTAGCCATAAATTCTACAACATTTCTTTTTATCCCACTCTTCCAATAGATCTCCCGTAGGTTGTGGTACATCTTAGTGGCCCCTGGATGAATAGAGTATCACGCACCATGTGTTTCTGCAAGAATTCACTGCTTTAAAACATCTACACCTCGAACACAGAGAGGACCCTGACAACGAATAACACCAACTCTCCCTTGGGAGAAAACCTCTACTTTCTGATTCTGAACTGACTCTTTTAACTTGACAAGGCTAGGATCCATGTCTTGATTTTCTTTCACCTTAAAAACTAGAGATGACTTTAAACTATCCTGAACATATACACCACCCTCTGAAGAATCGACTAAGAGAACACTTAGTCTAGAAAGTTGATGGATTTCCTAAGCTATTTTCTTTTTTCTATCCTCAACGTGAGAAACACTACCTATAGAGAGTCTACTGAGAGCGTCGGCCACAACATTAGCCTTGCTTGGATGATAAAGGATACTCATGTAATAATCTTTCAAGAGCTCTAACCACCTTCTCTGAAGAAGATTGAGATCTTTCTGAGAAAAGACATATTGGAGACTCTTATGATCTATGAATACATCTACATGAACTCCGTATAGATAATGCCTCCAAATTTTTAAGGCAAATACTATGGCTGCTTACTCAAGATCATGAGTAGGATAATTCTTCTCATGGGGCTTTGACTGCCCGGAGGCGTAGGCTATGACCTTACTATGCTGCATGAGGACACAACCCAAATCTACTCTGGATGCATCACAGTATACTACGAACCTATCTGAACCATCTGGAAGAGCTAAGAGTAGATATGAGGTGAGTCGAGTCTTGAATTCCTGAAAACTCTTCTCTCAAGGATCTGACCACTAAAACTTGACCTTCTTCTGAGTCAATCTGGACATAGGGTATGCAATAGAAGAAAATCCCTCAACAAACTGCCTCTAATAGCCAGCCAAACCCAAGAAACTCCTGATATTTGATGGAGAGACAGGGCGAGGCTAGTTTCTTACTACTTCGATCTTCTGAGGATCTACTCTAATGCCATCATCAGAAATAATATGGCCAAGGAATGCTACTGACCTTAGCTAAAAGTCACACTTACTGAATTTGGCGAATAGCTGGTGTTCTCTGAGAGTCTAAAGAATAATTCAGAGATGGTCTGAATGATCATGCTTTGTACGGAAATAGACCAGGATATCATCTATGAAGAATATGATGAACATTTCTAAGTACTACTTGAACACAAAGTTTATCAAGTCCATGAAAGTGGCTGGGGCATTGGTAAGACCAAAGGACATAACTAGAAATTTGAAGTGACCATACCGAGTACGAAAATCTGTCTTTGGGATGTCACATTCTCTAACTCTGAGCTGATGATAGCCTGATCTGAGCTCTATCTTGGAGAAAAAGCTGGCACCCTGAAGTTGGTCAAACAAGTCATCTATTCTGGGAAGAGGATACTTGTTCTTAACCATAACTTTGTTGAGCTTATGGTAATCAATACACATTCTAAGAGAACCGTCTTTCTTGTGCACGAATAAGACTGGTGCGCCTCACAGGGAAATACTGGGTCTAATGAATCCGTTATCTAAGAGATTCTTTAACTGATCCTTCAGTTCTTTAAGTTCTATTGGTTCCATTCTGTATGGTGGAATAGAAATAGGCTGAGATCTGGAATAAGGTCAATGCTGAAGTCTATTCCCCTTTCGGGAGTAATGCCTAGAAGATATTCGGGAAAGACATCTGGATATTCGTTAACCACTAGAATTCAAAGCTAGGAGATTTAGAACCAAAGTCTTTAACATGAACGAGATGATAAACAAATCCCCTAGAAATAATTTTCCTTACCCGAAGGTAGGAAACAAGCTGACCCCTGAAAAATGAAGTACTACCTTTTCACTTTAGGAAGGGCTCATTTGGGAACTAAAATTGAACTATCCTATTTCTGCAGTCGACTGTGGCATAGCAGGAATGAAGACAATCCATGCCAAGAATGACATCAAAATTAGTCATCTCTAACTCGACTAAATCTGTTGACGTGGCTTTTTGAAATATCATAATCGGGCAGTTCCTGTATACCCGCTGAGCTATGATGGTTTTACCTACTGAGGTAGAGACTGAAAAGGGCTCTAAAATTTTAGGATTGATTCTGAAATCTCCTGCTATATAAGGAGTAACAAAAGACAAGGATGCACCTGGATCTTGCAAAGTGTAAATATGAACATGGAAAATCTATAATGTACCAGTAACAACATCAGGAGAATTTTCCTGATCCTGTCAAGTCTGAAGAGCATAGAGTTTGTTTGGGCATTGCCCACTAGCAGCACTAGAAATGGCACCTTACTGATTTGGGCGATCGGACTGGGCTATGGAACGATTCTACTGACTCTGTAGACCTAACTGAAGAAAAACTCTAATCTTGTGTCCTGGCTTGCCACAACCGAAAAAAATATCTCTACCAGATCTATAGGTACCCTTTTGGTTCTTACCATAAGTCTGACATAGGGGATTATTTCGGGCACTGCTAACACTGCCCTAAGACTTAAAGCCTGGTGCTCGATCTCTGTTGCCGTCACTAAATTTTGGCACTGGGGCACTGCAGAGGATAGAGATGGAAGTGCTGGCTTGGGATAAAATTGTGAATGGTTTCCTCCTTCTGATTTGGGTTGAGTGTAACTAAAACTGCCTGATCTTGCTCTCTTGTTATGCCTCTCCCTAGTCCTAATCTTCTGCTTATCTAATTACTAAGCATGGGTCATGATCCTAGCAAAAGTCATATCACTGTTTAGCATCGCAGACCTACACTCATTTACCACGCTATCATTCACTCCTGACACGAACTTGCTCATCTTAGCCCTATTGTCTGTAACCACATAAGGGGCATATTTGCTAGCTGAGAGAATACTCTTTGACCATCATATTTCCCTGCCTGAGGTTGATGAATTCAATAACTTTTTCCTCCCTCAGCTCTTAGGGAAAGAATCTTCCTAAGAAAGCTATGACAAATTCCTCCCACTCTATAGGACCTGCACCATCTACCTTCTCAGACTTCCACTGTTTGTATCAAGTGTGAGTAATATCCTGTAACTGGTATGCAACTAACTCATCACTCTGACAAGAAGTAACTCCCATGATGTGTATGACCTTCTGGACTTGGTCAATAAATTCTTGAGGCTCTTCATTAGACTTAGACCTGAAGAAAGATGAAGGGTTCATTTGGTTGAAGTCCCTAATCCTAGCTGCGGCTGAGTTGGTTACTGGATTGGCCGGAATAACTGGTGGCCATTCATTTTGGGTAGCCACAGAATGAGAAAGTGTAGTGAATATGACCCTAAACTCCGCATGAGAAACATGTTCGCCCAAAGGATCTTTGGCCTGAGGAGCGGGCTGGTTTCTTCTCTTTGGAGGCATATTCTGAAATAAGAGAAGAACAAATTAGACTGAGAATTTAACTTGAGATTATGCTCACTACAACGACATAAATACTGAAAGAGGGGAAACTGTTCCTAAAACATCTTATATCCTCTTGCACATAAATGTGGCACACAATATACCTATGCACAATACTCTACTAGATATGATTTTTGGAATTCCTAGGACTCTATTGAACCTTAGGCTCTGATACCAAGTTTGTAACACCCCAATTTTCTGAACCAAAATGCTACACGGTGCTTATGACCCCGTGGGACTATAAGCTAAACCTTGACTGATATCTGTACCTGTACACTGCATAATATACTTGTAGAATGTGGAAAACATGAACAATAAGCCATAAGGTTCAACTGAATAGAATATATGATAAATAATAACATCTATATAGGGTAACAAATACCCAAAATAACTGAAAGCTGAATCTAAAATCTGAACTAAATATGAAAGCCTCTAAATACTGTCTGAAATAAGGAGTTGAAGGAATATGTCTCCAACTAACTCCATCTAGCAAAACTGAACTAAAATAATGAATGAAATAAAATAATATCATCCTCGAATGGATGAAGACTCACTACAACTCTACGACTGGAATGCTACTGCTGATATAGAACTCGTGTCTCTGAACCTATAGTGTAACATGAAAGAAAGAACCATAGCGCAAATGCGTCAGTAAGGCAGGGAGTACTGAGTATACGAGTAAGTTAAGCTAAATGCAAAAGGGTTTACATACATGAACAATGTTAACTGACTGACTGATATGAAAGTAAGAGTACCAATATGCATACATATTAACTAAAATTATGAATACATGATATCTGGATCTATAGCTTAATACATGGTTTACTGTTATCTAACATGATTGATACTGAAATTTTGATAACATAGATGACTGTGTCTGACAGTCCTGAATCTGATAAAATTCCCTGAGTTTCGTACTGTAACTGAATTGACTGTAATTGGCAGTCCTGGTATACTAAAATCTGAAGAACTATCTGAGTTCTTTTACTGAGACTGGGATTGAAACTGTGGGAGGTAGTTGCTTAACTGAATTTCCCCAATAATGCATATATCTAGGTTGGGTTCCAATCTCTGCCCCGACTGGATGGGTGTCAATACCTTGCTACTGGTAAGGACAGTTGTGAGTGACCCTTAGCTGGCAGGTACTCGAATGAGAATGGTGGGAACCCTAAA